>NC_060268.1:58042691-58342691 GCF_021613505.1 Equus quagga | reverse complement strand
CCTTGGTAGGTGCAAGCTTCTCTCACAGAGAATGGTTCTGAAAGAGTCAGGAATGAAAACTATTATCAGATAATCCATTTTGCATCATAAAGAGCAAGTTAGAATACAAAAACCTTAGGTCTTAAGCAATCAAATCTTAGAAAGTACCATTATTATTTTTTTGAAGCTAAGATATATCCTACCTTGATTTGCTATGTTAAGACTGACAGAATAGGAATGCTGGGCAATGGGACTCTAGCAATCAGTGAAGAACAGACAAGAATCAACCCTCATAAAAATTTCTCTAGAAGAGAAAGACTGACAAACAAGAAAACAAATAAGACAGTTTTAGAAAGTGGTAATTGCTATTACAAAAATAAAACAATGTAATGGGTTAGATTACGACTAACTGGGTGAAGCTATCATAAGATAAGTGGGTCTGGAAGAACTGATAGTTGAATGATGAGTAAGCCAGGTAGTAGGGAGGAACAACCATGATGAGAACCATCAAGTGCACAAACTCTGAGGCAAGATCAGATATAAGGTTTGCGTGGCCGGTATATGAATGGGGAACAGTGGTAAAATCAGTTAAATACGTAGTTTTGGTCCTATATGTAGGACTTTTTGTCCTTGGTAAAAGAAATTGGATTTTATCCTAATTTGGTGAGTCATTCGAGGACTTCTAACAGAGAAATTAGTGACGTTGAGACTATGATCAAAATCAAAAGATGCTACTTTCCCATTAAAGCTCACAGGTTCATATAAAGCCTTTCAAAGTTCATGAAAAATGTATGGAGGAAGGTTAGCACCTAAATTAAAGCAACCATTCTGTAGATTTCAGTCATCTTTGACATGTTTGTATTCCTTGCTCCCCTAATCCAGTCAGTTAAGATGCCCTGCCCATTTCTCCTTTATAATTGTTATTTATTTATCCCTTTTGCCAAACATCCCACTTTAAAATCTTTTCCATTTCTTGTTCTTTTCCTTCCCTTCTCCCAAATATGTGCTCATGTGTATGAATGCATAGAGACGGGCAGAAAATTTAAGAGATAACCCTGTCAGAACGAGAGGTCTCTGAGTTTTCCATGTTAGAATCTAAATAACGAGTATGAAATTCACTTCCAGGAATAGAAATAAGGGATTCCCTGAGTAAGAGAGGAATATGAACAAGGAATAAATAAACTATCTAGAAAGAATAGCATCTGATGGGCTGTGAAAGCCAAATGATCCTTTGTTGAAAAAAACCCCAAAAAACTAGGGAGACAAGAAGAAGAGTAAATGAAAGTATGTGGTTACTCTAGATCCAGTACAGAGGCATAACAACTCATCTGGTATAAGACATAGCTACATAAGCTCCTATTTTCCTCTACTGTTTATCAAAACCTTATTCACCTTAAAAGGCCTGGTTAAAGGACCATGTCCTTAGAGAGGCTTTCTGTGACCCTACCAAGCCAGGATTTTTTTCTCCCCTTACAGTCTCATATTTGAACTTTTATTTAACTTAATTTATTCTGTTTTGTTATACTATTATTCTTATGGATACTATTATCTGTCTTGCTAACATCACAAAGGGGGTGAACAAGAGAAAGATAGACTGCCAGATGAGATATCCCTGAAGTACTTAGTAAACTGGGAAAGGTTAAACAAATTCATTTATTTGGTTAATATTTATTGAGCATCTACTATGTGCCAGACACAAAACAGACATGGTTTTATGTTCTCTTGGTGGTATCTGTGGAGGTAGTGGAGAATGTTAGAAGTTATTAATATAATTATTCATTACATGTCCATCTTTCCTACCAGATATGGGAATTCTCTAGGAGGTCACGTCATTTTTTTATTCACCCTAACAATGACCACTGCACCTGGCACACAACAGATGAAAAATAAACATCAATATTGGGAATATTTCACACAAAGGCTTTTCTAATATTCAGCCACAAGACCCCTTCTAAAGGTCCTGACTTGGCCATCAGTGATCTCTTTCTTGCTACAGACCTCAGGGCCTCAGCCAATCGTCCTTTACCTTTGGTTGTTGCCACTCAGCCACTTCTAATCTTTGAGATTTCCTCTACCCCATCCCCGGCTGGAGTAACAAAGATCAGCTTTTGGCTCTCCACTTTTTATCTCCAGGACTTGAGTCTCACTATCACCTTTTGGTTCTATCTTTAAGCCAAGGCCAATTTTCTTTCCAAACAGATGTTGCAACTAAGGCAGAATAACAAGCATCTCCTTGGTCTAAAATGAAAAATTTGGGTCTAGTTCTGTGGCCGAGTGGTTAAGTTTGTGCACTCCGCCCAGGGTTTCACAGGTTCAGATCCTGGGCGTGGACATGGCACCCCTTGCCAGGCCACGTTGAGGCGTCGTCCCCCATGTCACAACTAGAGGGCCCTGCAACTAAGATAGACAACTATGTATCGGGGGGATTTGGGCAGACAAACCAGGAAAAAAAATTTAAAAGATTGGCAACAGTTGTTAGCTCAGGTGCCAATCTTTAAAAATATATATATAAATAAAAATAAATAAATAAAACGAAAAATTTACATCTTTGAGGCTCCACATTAAAACAGTTCACAAGGTTAGGGCCTAGCCTGGGAATTACCGTCTCTGGGCATTTCTTCTTATTTCAGCCAAAGTTAAAGAGGTGAATTTAACTGCAAATGCATGAATTCCCTCAGACACTAAAAAGATCACCTAGTACAATAGCTTGATTTCAGACTGGGGGATGGAAATAGGATGAAATTGAAAAACCTTAACTTCTTGGGTCAAGGTTCAGACGAAAGACTTGCTGACTAAAATGGAATGGCAACAGCAAAACAAACAGAAATGCTTTATAGTTTCAAAGCTATACAAAGAAATCTGTAAAATAGAACTCTTTGAAATAAACCTCAAAAGTTTAGTTCAACTACGAAAACTTCCCCACTTGTAGTCAATTTTAGTTTCCTATTTGAACTCTGTGTGTGTGCTAGACAACAAATATTTATTGAGCAGTTACTATGTGCCAGTCAAGAAGTATATGATGATATGATGGTAGTAGAAAAAGAAATTGTGGCAGTCAAGCATCTAGGCAATGATAATACAACATGGTGAGGGAAGTAAAGGAATCTATGGGAACACAAAGAAGGAGTATTTAACCTGGCTTGGGGTCAGGAAAGACTTCCCAGAAGTAAAATCTAAGTTGAGATCAGAAAAATGAATATGAGCCAGACAACAACAATAATAAAATATTTAAGTAGTGCTTAAGAGCCAAGCACTGTTTTAAGAGTGTTCGGTATATTTACTTACTAATTCTCCCAATCAGCTTATGAAGTAGAAACTATCATTATTATCCACCTTGTACAGATGAAGAAATTGAGGCTTTGAGATATTAAGCAAATTGCCAAGGTCACACAGCTAAGGGCCAGAACCAGAATTAGAACCCAGGCACTCTAGAGGCTCCATCTCTACCTCTATCTCCATATCAAGATAGGAGGTGAGGGGAAGGGGTGGAAAGAAATGGTATGGGAAGGCAAAATGAAAGGGTGACAGGCAGAGGAATGTATGCATTAAAACTTGGAGAAGAGAAAAGATACAGCAAGAATTGAAGAAAGTTCAGTATAGTGGGCTCTTGGGAGAGGTTAAGAATGGAAATTTAAGGGAAACCAGATTAAGCTGGGGCTCTTTGCACCTTAGATTAAGGTTGTCAGCATCCAAGAATTAATGGTGCGTGTATTAAAGCGGTGGGCTGTTAAGCAATTTCTTTGTGCTCTTCCTATGAGACAATCTTTCCATATACCACTACCAGGATTCAACTTCCTATAACACTATTTTCATGATATCACTACCCTGCTCAAAAAAGGTCTTCAGTAGTACTCCACTGACTTCAGGATTCATTCCAAATTGCTGAGTTTCATAAAGTGGCCTCCATCTCTCTTTTCAACCTTCTTTTCCACCAGTCCCATCCACAAATTTCAGCCCCAGATAAAATTATTTTCTGTGCTTGGAGCAAACACTCATTGCTGAATAAAAATTTCACTTTCACACTTTGTATCATACTTCAACCTATACACAACACATTTATCACATTTGCATAGTTTCACAATTTTAAGTGGGTACACAGAGGAAAGAGAAGAGTGAATCTGTACAAACAGAACAATTACCTTAATACTTCTCAATGCTCCTTAAAACTGCTTCATGTATAAAAAGATTTTGACCACCAACTAATGGAAAGTACGTAAAGAACTGCATTTCAGGTTTGCTCAGTGATAGATATTTTAGCATTCAGAATAATATCTGACCTACCAAATGCCATAATTTCAAATGAATGAATCTGGGCTATCCTCAATAGCCAGAATTTCATTCTAACCAAAAATGTCAGGAAGAAGAACTAAATTTAATACTAAATTGTGGTTACTAAATGAGCCTAGACTTTAGGTATAATTATCCTCTTTCCTCTTTAAGGTTTTTAATCTTTAATGTTTAAAAGTCCTATTGTATGTCTCATTTGTTCTATGTTGCATTAAATCCTTTTTCAAAGCAGATCAGATATAAATAATAATTTAAAAATTCTCTCAAGTGGTGAATAATTTTAAATACATACTAAAGCTAGTCACTATGAAAAAATCTCAATAGACCTAGGTAATGCTGCAACTGTTAAACACACTGCGTATAACAACTGAGTACTTGTCAACATGATCTCATGAGGTTATAAACAGATTAAATATACAGGTATTATGCCAAAGACTAGTACTGTTAAGTATTAGTAGCTCAAAGGGAAGGACAAGGATTTCTACATTAAAGTTTTAGTTAGGTTTGGGAAACTGATCACTTATTTAGCCTTTCTGTAAGAAACAATATCTGATTGTCACGAAGGTTAAACAAGTTAATGTACAGGAAGCATTTAGAATAATACCTGGCCATTTAATAAGTGCTATTGTTATTATTGACAGATTAGTAGTCATAATAAAGGGCTCATACAAATAATTAAAACAGAGATCCACAAAGTTTCAAAGATAAAATGAAAAAAGAATAAAACAACAAAAAATCAAAACAGAATTTAAAAGAGAAAAAATATAAATAGGTACGAAACATTTGAAAAATTATTCAATGCTGCTATTCTACTTCTAAGAATCTACCCAAGAAAGAAAATAAATGCAAGATGTCCACTGTAACATTACTAATGTCTAAGAATCTATTCACAAAAAAAGTGTAGATTAAATTGTCTGTTAAAAAAATCTGAATAAAATTATTTATAAATAAAAAGCTGAAAATAGCCCTAAAAGTTTAACATTAGAGAACTGAGGAAATGGTTGGGTAATTTATGATACATACTGACTCTGGAATATTTAGCAATAACTAGAAATGTTTACAGAGAGTTTTTAATGAAATAAAGAAAAAATAAGTTAAAAAGGCAGTAGGAACTCAATGATATAAAGCAAAATGCATATAAGGGAAAGGTATCCAGTGTTAAAAGTGATTATTGCTACATGTTGGATTATGGATGGTTTTTGTTTTCTATACTTCTCTATATCTTGCAAGTCATCTACATGAGCACAAGTCAGTTTAACAATAAAAATTTAAACATTTTTAAGAGGAAAAACAGAATCTTAGGGTTCCATTATTCAGAGAATTAGAGACATAATTAGAATTCCTACTAAATAATTCCTGTAGTAATTCCTACTAAAGCTATTATTACAAAGTTGCATGTATCACAGCTTTAAATTAAAAAAAACAAGTTGTCCTTACAGCAAAGTCAATTAGAAGCTACAACCGCTGGCAGTAAGCTGAAGTGACAGTTTTTACTTGTTTTCCAAACTACATGCTTTTTAAAGAAGAACAAGCAGAGAGCAAGAATGAGATGACAGTGGAGAGAAAACAAATACTTCATCCTGAGTTTAGATTTGCATTGAAAATCAGCGGGAGGGAAAGAGAGCTTTTTTTGTTTTTCCTGTTTCAGACAGGTACTAAACATACTTGGTTTAGTCCAGCAGGCCATAGCCCTGGCCAAATAAAGAAAAAATGACCACGGTATAAAATGAATTTCACACAATGCCTTTTATCTCCATAAACACTGATACACTATGGATTTCATCATCATTCTGATCTGCCCAGCCTCCAGGATATTAAATGACAAAATCCCTCTGACCATAACCCCCATCCCTTCTCTCTAGGCCCTTGGTCCTATGATCCTTGCTTTGAGCAGTTGGAGAATTCTAGTACTTTGATCTCTTGGTCATATTCCAGATTCACCCTGATCCTCATCACTTGCCACTCAAGATTTCCTTGCCTGACTTCAAGATCAACCATTTAAATTAGAATCTCACTATGGTGGATTTCATCGACCACAACTAATTCTGGGGGAAAAAAATAGGAGACTAATAAATGATTGACAACTTTTTAGTCAAAAAAGAATAGCAAAAAAAAAAAAATCAGATACCATCATCTGTCATCATAATTTCATAAAAGGGTATTTAAATGCCAAAAGTAGAAAAGCCAATCTCAAAATAAAGGACAGTGCCTTCCAGGAAGAAAGGGAAAAAGAATAAAAATAGACAAAAAATTAAATTTTTTCAAATGCAAAATATTTTTAATTTTCAAATGTAAAAAGTTTCCTTTATAATATTTTCTTCTGTGTTGTTATTTTCTTTACAAAAAGAAGTCAGATTGGAAAGGTATAGTAGTGTCACCAGTGAAAAGAAGACGGTTATGGGACATTACTCTCGGCCCTTCAGGAGTTCTAGGACTTTTTCCTGAAGGGCTGGGAGGGCAGACTAGGTCTGGAAAAGGCTGCAGGGCCACCTTCCATTACTCAACATAAAGATGACAAAACACATCATAAAGAGAATCTGAAGACCACTAAAAAATAGACGTGGATACCTTGTTTTAGAATACATCTTTGGGAACCTCTTCTTAGAAGATATTTTCTCCACTTTAGTACTGGTTCTTCTTTTCCCTTCTCCTTTAAGAAATCTGCCCCTATTCACACCAATCTCTTGAGGGCCACCTACAATCACTGACTGGACTATGTGGAAGTAGGAGGATGGGAAGTATTGAAGACCCAATCCAGAGTAGGACCACTAAGTGATCTGAGTCAAACAGATTTTTGAAAATTTGAGAAGAGATGGAGAGTGAGTTAGATGCATGGCTTTCAACTTCTTTGACTGTAACATATAGTGAAAATTACATCTTATTTCATCATCTCTCACTTGGATTATTATATTTATCTCCCAAATAGTCTCCTTGCTTCCACCCTTGATAACCTTCAGTTTATTCTCTAACAGCAGCTAGGGAGATCCTATTAAAAACTAAATGGCGGGACTTTCACTTCCACCCAAGACTGAGTAGCAGAGATCAGATTTATGCTCCTACCTCAAAAAAGGGAATAACAATAAAAATATATGTAATGCTTTTCAAGACACTGGACACCAGGAAATGAAAAAGTGATCCCTTAGAGATGAGAAACAAAGGAAGTAAGCTCTGTAATTGCCTAATTGCCCCAGCCTACTGCTTGAGAGAATTTCTAGGTAGCTGTGTGGGGAGGGGAAACCCAAACAGAACGTAGCAATCTCCTAGAGTTGAGAAGATAGAGCTGGAAGTTTGGAGAGGCCAAAACACCTAGACTTTGCAGGGCAGAGTACAAGAAGGAAAATGCTGTACAAATTCTGGAGATCTGCAGAGGGTCCCCTTCAAGTTATCAGCTGAGTACTAGTCAGAACATGTGTGTGAGGAAACTACCCAGCTTGGAAGAGAACCACCCAAAAGAATTAAGAGGGAAAAATACCTGTTGCTCACACAGAGCAGGGAACAGTGCCTGTTCCCACCACTACTGCCTGTCCTCTATGATCCACAGAGTATCAGACAGGGTACACATGAAAGTTTGGCTTTAGTAGTGGAGAAAATCAGTCCTACTATAATGCTGCTTTGGTCCTACCTTAAGGAAGCTAAAAGGGATAAGCTATTTCTGAGAAATCTAACCAGAACTCAGAACAAAGCTCAAGAATATTTAAAGTAATAAAAAAAAATCCAGCACAATGTCTAGCATCCAAAAAAAAATTCCCAGGCATGCAAAGAAGCAGGAAAATATGACCTATAATGAAGAGAAAAATTAATCTATTGAAATCAACCCAGAAATCACACTGATAGAATAAACAAGAACATTAAAATAATCATTATAATATTCCATATATTAAAGAGGCTTGAGGAAAGATTAAACATGTTAAGTAGAGCTTTGGAAATATAAAAGAATATCTAAATAAAACTTCTAGACATGAAAATTATAATGTCTGAGGTAAAACAGAGACTGTTAGAGATTAATGGTAGATTAGACAGTGCAGAAGAAAAGTTGGTGAACTTGAAAACACAGCAACAGAAACGATCCAAAATGAAAGAGAGAGAAAGAAGGTTGGAAAAAAAAAAAAAAGACAACTTCAGGTGGAATAATAAGTATGTAATTCAGGTCTGCAAAGACAACAAGAAAAAAATTTGAATAATAGTTTAAAAATCTCCAAAACTGATGAAAACCATAAATTCACAGAAACAAGAATCATAACAAACCCCAAGCATAAGAAGAATGAAGAAAATTATGTCAAAACACATCACAATCAACCTGATTAAAACAAAAATTTTAAAGCAGCCAAGCTTAAACATTTTAAATCACTAAATTTACTTAAATTTTAATTAAAATTTAAAAGCAGACTCATATACAGAGGAACAAATATAAGGGCGACCACAGATTTGTTAGAAACAATGCAAGTCTTGAAAGACACAAACTGCCAAAGCTCACTCAAGAAGAAAGAGATAACCTGAATAGTCCTCTATCTATCAAAGAAATTCAATTTTTAGTTAAAACCATTCCTACTCCAATTTCCCCAACCCTCCACCCTCTAAAAAGTTCTAGCCCAGATGGCTTCTCTGGCAAATTCTACTAAATATTCAAGGAAGAAATAATACCAATTCTGCACAAACTCTTCCTGACACATTCTGTGAGGCCAGAATTACTCTAAATTACTCAAAGACATTATATGAAAATTTTAGATCAATATCCTTTATGATTATAGATGCAAAAATTCTTTAAAAATTAGCAAATCAAATCCAAGAATATATAAAAGGTTACTACACTATGATCAAGTGAGTTTTATCCTAGGAATGCAAGGTTGTCTGAACATCTGAAATTCAATCAATGTAATTCACTACTAACAGACTAAAACAGTAACAAACTAAAAAAAAAAACTTTTAAAGTATATAATCATCTCAGTAAATGCAGAAAGAGTACTTGGCAAAATCTAACATCCATTCCTGATAAAATGCTCAGCAAACAAGGAATTGAAGGGAACCTTTGATAAAGGGCATCTATGAAAAACCTACAGATAACATCATCTTTAATAGCGAAAACTGAAGGCTTTCCTAAGGTCAGGAACAAGGTAAGGATGTCTACTCTCATCACTTCTATTGAGCATTGTACTAAAGGTTATAGTTAGTGCAGTAAAGGCAAGACCAAGAAATAAACGACATCCAAAATGAAAAGGAAGAAGTAAAATTCTCTTAATTTGAGGAGGACATGTTTGTCTAGCTAGAAAATTCTATAGAATCTACAAAAAAGCTACTAAGAACCAATATATGAGTTTATAGCAAGGTTGAAGGATATAAGATCAATTTCCAAAAATAAGTTTCATTCTATTATATATCAATGAACACTCAGAAACTGAATTTCAAAAATATAATTTACAATAGCATCAAAATGAAATAACAAAAATATGAAATATTTAAGAATGAAACTGACAAAACACATGCAAAATCTATTCACTGAAAACAAGACTGCTAAGAGAAATTAAAGAAGAGCTAAAACAAATTAGAGACATACTGTTTTCATGGATTAGAAGACAATATTAAGATGTCAATTCCCCCAAATCTATTAACAAATTCAATGCAATCCCAATTAAAATCCTAGAAGGCATTTTTTTTTAAAGAAATGGACCAGTTGATTCTAAATTTATAGGAAAGTCAAGGGAACCAGAACAGCTTCAAAAAAGAAGAGCAAAGTTGTAGGATTTATACCATCTGACTTCAAGATTTATTATAGTCACACAAATTAAGAGACAATGGAATGTTGGCATCAAGATATACAAGTTGAATTAAAAGAGAATCAAGAGAGCGCTAGCCCAGTGGTGTAGTGGTTAAGTATGTGTGCTCCATTTTGGCAGCCGGGGTTCCCGGGTTTGGATCCCAGGCATGGATCTACACACCGCTCATCAAGCCATGTTGTGGAGGCGCCCCACATAGAAGATAGAAGAAGACGGCACAGATGTTAACTCAGGGACAATCTTCCTCAAGCAAAAAAGGGAAGATTGGCAACAGATGTTAGCTCATAGCCAATCTTCCTCACGAAAAAAAAAGAAAGAAAAAAAGGGGCCAGCCCTGTGGCCAAGTGGTTAAGTTCACTTGCTCCACTTCGGCAACCTAGGATTTTGCTGGTTCGGATCCTGGGCGCGGACATAGCACCACTCGTCAGGCCATGTCGAGGTGGCATCCCACATGCCACAACTAGAAGGACCCACAACTAAAAATACACAACTATGTACTGGGAGGCTTTGGGGAGAAAAAGGAAAAATAAAATCTTAAAAAAAAAAAGAATCTAGAACTAGAAACACACATGATAAATAGTCAATTAATTTCTGACAAAGTGAAAATACAGTTCAGTGGAGAAAAAGAATACACTTTTTAACAAATGGTGCTGGAGTACTGGATACTCATAAACAAATACAAAGCATATTTCAATCCATACCTCACACCATACACAAAAGTTAACTTACGAAAAATAGAAGAATATTTTTGTAGCCTTGGTTTAGACAAAGATTTTAGATAGGACACCAAAAGCATGACACATTAAAGAAAGCATTGAATTGAACTTCATCAAAATTAAGAACTTCTGCTCTCTTATCACTGATAAGGGAATGAACAGATAAACCAGACTGGGAGAAAATATTTGTAAATCACACATCTAATAAAGGACTTGTACCCAGAATGTATCAATAACTCTCAATACTCAGTAATAATAAATAACCCAATTTAAAAATAAGTGAAAGATTTTGAGACATTTCATCAAAGAAGATATACAGATAATAAATAAATTCATGAAAAGAGACCATCACTAGTTAAAAGGGAAAAACAAATTAAAACCACAAAGAAATACAACTATACATCATTAGAATGTCTTAAAAAAAAAAAACCCAAACAGACCATACCAAGTGTTTGGCAAAGATAAGGAGCAACTGGAACTCTCATATACTGCTGGTAGGAATGCAATATGGTAACACTTTGCAAACCAATTTGGTAGTTACTTAGAAAGTTAAACGTGTAGGTACCACATAAACCAGCCATTCCAAAGCTAGAAATTGACCCAAGAGAAATGGAAGCATATGTCCATACAAAGACTTGTACATGAATATTCAGGATCGCTTTATTTGCAATAGCCAAAGCTGCAAACTATTCAAATGTCCATTAACAAATTGGATAAACAAACTGGAATATACAATTTTTACAACGAAATACTATTCAGGAATAAAAAGGAATAAACTATAGATACATGCAATCTCAAATTATGCTGAAAGAAGCTAGCAAAAAAAGAATACATTCTATTTATGTAAAATTCTAGAAAATGCAAACTAATGTACAGTAACAGCAGATCTGTGGTTGTCTGGAAATTGAGATAAAGAGCAGAGAGACATAGGGGAAAAAAATACAAAAGGGCGAAGGGAAGTTTTTGGGTGACAGATATTTTCATAATCTTGATTGTGGTGAGTTTCACCGGTGTGTGTGTACATATATATATGTGTCAAAACACATCACTGTACACATTAAACACATTCAACTTATTGTATGTTAATTAGATTGCAATAAAGCCACTAAAATAGTTGTTTAAAAATTTTTTAAATTTAATAAAAGTGGCTTCCAATCTCAGAGCAAAAGCCTACATCCTTATAACGTACTCTACCCCAATCATTTAATTCCTGGACTTTATCTCCTACTGCTCCCTCCTCAACTCTCTTAGCACTAAGTCACACTGAATCCTTTGTTGTTCCCTGAATATGCAGGCAACCTCTCACCTCAGTACCTTTGCACTTGCTGTTTTTAATCCCCCTAGGAAACTTTCCCTCCAGATATCCTCTTAGCTTGCTTCTTTATCTCCTTTAGGTCACTTATCAAATGTCATCTTCTCTGCTACACATCCTAACAAATCCCCCACACCTCCTTCTCTGCTTTATTTTTCTCCAAAGCACTCATCACCATCTCTAACACACTATGTATTTATTTTGCTTATTGTCTGTCTCTGTTCACCAAATTATAAATTCCGTAAGGGCAGAGATTTTTTCCTCTACATTCTTTAATCAGTTACTTAAAATCCTCATTTCATAGTTTCAATATCTGGACAATCTCTAGGTCTGGTTATGTTTGCATTGTTTTTTCTTGTTCATTTTGTGTGTGTGTGTATATCTCTTATTTTTTATTGAACTAGATACTGTGTCTAAAAAAACAGTGGGGCTAATATTGTGCCTGGAAATGAGCACATTTCTTTTCTGCCAGGCCATTAGGGTGTGGGTTTGAATCAGTCTAGTGAGTAGGTGAGCTGGGTTTGGGTCCTACTGTTGCTTCAGTGTATCACAGGCTTCAAATTCTTCTAGTAAACTAACAATACTTTGTCTTTTAGTCTGAGGAGTGGAGTGCTGGAGAATTTTTCTTAGAATTCTTGCTCCATCCTCAATTTTCAGCAGGTCTTGTACACCTGTGCCATAAAGCAGGTATCTCTCCAT
This sequence comes from Equus quagga, assembly GCF_021613505.1. Lineage (NCBI taxonomy): Eukaryota > Metazoa > Chordata > Mammalia > Perissodactyla > Equidae > Equus > Equus quagga. The sequence goes on along the minus strand of NC_060268.1, from coordinate 58,329,927 downwards.
GGTCTTCCCCCTTCCCCAGTGGTAGACTGCTGCTGCTTATTACTTGGTGCATGGCTAGCGGTGGGAACCAGATTCTCTTGCTCCAGTTTCAGACTTAGGCAGGATCTGTGCACCTGAATCTCAGGGGTAGAGCTTACCCCAGTGGCAGACAACCTCTGTTTCTGACTCAGTGCAAGATCTACATAACTCAGGCAGGTTTCCTGCAACTCTTCTATCCCGACCCCTCACACTGGCCTTCCTCCCTGTGGGGCAACTAAACTCTGCCAACTCTGCCTTATATTCTAAGAGGTTCTTGGGTAGGAGGGAGCAAAGGGCAGGAATTTTGGTTTGTTTCCTAACATATCTCTGTGTGACACATAGTAGGCACTCAATAAATGTGACAAATTAATTTTATGTTGCAATAAGTATGCATTCAAAAACACATAACTTAAAATAATCTTACTAAATGTACTGAATTCCTTTTTTAAAAAGTGCTGGTTGCAACCAATTTAATTGATTTCATAACCCACTAATAAGTCAAATCTGCAATTCATGAGGAGGGTGGGGACATATGCAAAGTAAGTGCCATGTCAGTCATGTACAGCCATGTGCACAGTAACCCAGTCAAGAAAGAGGAGAGAAGAGACACAAAGATGAAATGCACTCAAGAGGTGTCTAGCTGTACTTTTGTCTTTGGTTGTCTTTATGATTGCTTTCTGAAGCCTTACAATAACTCCCCCACTGACTTTGGTTAGAGTGGATTTCTCTTCTTTGTAACCCAGTTATTCCTTACACAACCTTAATCTAACCCCTATCATTCAATTTTTTGCTTTTGTTTTGTTTTTATTCTTTTATTTTTTTTCCTGGGCTACAGAGCAGTGCTAGTACATCCACATAACTGTTCTATCTTGCACAACAACAAATTCCTGATAACCACCCTTCAGGAGTCCTGTAATGCTGTTCAGCAATCAACTTATTTGTTTCTACATGACTCCCTATCCTGAATCTGTCAAACTTTTCCAATCAACCTGGAACTCCCGAAACTGTTTCCAGTACTCCCACTCAGCCTCAGCAAATGACTATGCCACTAAAATGAGTCTAAGATCTATCTGTCCTGGGCTCCCTTAAATTTCTATTCTTTTCAATTCAAAATTCCTTTCAAAAAAAAATTTCACCTATTTTCTCTACCTCCTCCTATCTTAGAGGAAAATCTAATTCTCCTCCACCCCGATGTGGCTAAACTTTCTAAGCTTTATTCTTTTATGTTGTTTGTTTTAAATTTTAATTTATTTTTATTATAAAATATTTCAAACAGATAAGAATAAAGAATATAATACTCTTGTGCCCATCAATCAGCATTGTTGAATCTTCACATTATGTCATATTATTTCAGACATCTCTTTTCTTAAAAAATTTAAAAAAAGGATCATACATCATAATCAAGTGGGATTCATACCAGGGACACAGGGATTGTTCGACATCTGCAAATCAATCAACATGATACACCACATCAACAAACTGAGGAATAAAAACCACATGATCATCTCAATAGATGCAGAGAAAGCATTTGACAAGATCCAACAGCCATTTATGATAAAAACTCTGAACAAAATGGGCGTAGAAGGGAACTACCTCAAGATAATAAAGGCCATGTATGACAAACCCACAGCCAACATCATACTCAATGGGCAAAAACTGAGTGCCATCCCCCTGAAAACAGGAACGAGACAAGGATGCCCTCTATCACCACTCTTATTTAACATAGTACTGGAGGTCCTGGCCAGAGCAATCAGGCAAGAAAAAGGAATAAAAGGAATCTAAATAGGGAAGGAAGAAGTGAAACTCTCACTGTTTGCATACAACATGATCTTATGTATAGAAAACCCCAAAGAATCCATTGGAAAACTGTTAGAAGTAATCAACAACTACAGCAAAGTTGCAGGGTATAAAATCAATTTGCATAAATCAGTAGCATTTCTAGCTCCAGTAATGAACCAACAGAAAAAGAACTCAAGAATACAATACCATTCACAATCGCAACAAAAAGAATAAAATACCTTGGGGTAAATTTAACTAAGGAAGTGAAGGACCTATATAATGAAAATTACAAGGCCTTTCTGAGAGAAGTGGATGACGACATAAGGAGATGGAAAAACATTCCATGTACATGGATTGGAAGAATAAACATAGTTAAAATGCCCATTCTACCTAAAGCAATCTACAGATTCAACGCCATCCCAATCAGAATCCCAATGACATTCTTTACAGAATTAGAACAAAGAATCCTAAAATTCATATGGGGCAACAAAAGACCCCGAATTTCTAAAGCAATCCTGAGAAAAAAGAACAAAACGGGAGGCATCACAATCCCTGACTTCAAAACATACTACAAAGCTACAGTAATCAAAACAGCATGGTACTGGTACAAAAGGAGGTGCACAGATGAATGGAACAGAATTGAAAGCCCAGAAATAAAACCACACATCTATGGACAGCTTATCTTTGACAAAGGAGCTGAGGGCATACAATGGAGAAAAGAAAGTCTTTTCAACAAATGGTGCTGGGAAAACTGGAAAGCCACATGTAAAAGAATGAAAATTGACCATTCTTTTTCACCATTCACCAAAATAAACTCAAAATGGATTAAAGACCTAAAGGTGAGACCTGAAACCATAAGCCTTCTAGAAGAAACTGTAGGCAGTACACTCTGACATCAGTATTAAAAGGATCTTTTCGGACACCATGCCTTCTCAGAGAAGGGAAACAATAGAAAGAATAAACAAATGGGACTTCATCAGATTAAAGAGCTTCTTCAAGGCAAACGAAAACAGGATTGAAACAAAAAAACAACCCACTAACTGGGAAAAAATATTTGCAAGTCATATATCTGACAAAGGCTTAATATCCTTAATATATAAAGAACTCTCGCAACTCAACCACAAAACATCAAACAACCCAATCAAAAAATGGGCTGGAGACATAAACAGACATTTCTCCAAAGAAGATATACTGATGGCCAATAGGCACATGAAAAGATGCTCATCATCGCTGATCATCAGGGAAATGCAAATCAAAACTACACTAAGATATCACCTTACATCCGTTAGAATGACAAAAATATCTAAAACTAATAGCAACAAATGTTGGAGAGGTTGCGGAGAAAAAGGAACCCTCATACACTGCTGGTGGGAATGCAAACTGGTGCAGCCACTATGGAAAACAGTATGGAGATTCCTCAAAAAACTAAAAATAGAACTAGAATACGATCCAGCCATCCCACTACTGGGTATTTATCCAAAGAGCCTGAAGTCAGCAATTCCAAAAGTCCTGTGCACCCCAATGTTTATTGCAGCACTGTTTACAATAGCCAAGACGTGGAAACAACCTAAGTGCCCATCAACAGACGAATGGATAAAGAAGATGTGGTACATATATACAATGGAATACTACTCAGCTGCAAAACAGAACAAAATCATTCCATTTGCAATAACATGGATGGACCTTTACAGAATTTTGTTAAGTGAAATAAGCCAGCGAGAGAAAGATAATCTGTGTATGACTCCACTCATATGAGGAATTTAAAACTATGGACCAAGAACAGTTTAGTGGATACCAGGGGAAAAGGTGGGGTGGGGGGTGGGCACAAAGGGTGAAGTGGTGCACCTACAACATGACTGACTGACATTAATGTACAATTGAAATTTCACAAGATTGTAACCTATCAATAACTCAATAAAAAAAAAATTAAAAAAAAAAGAAAAGGATAATCTCTGTATGACTCCACTCACATGAGGAATTTAAAAATGTGGACAAAGAGAACAGATTAGTGGCTACTAGGGGAAAGGTGGGGTGGGGGGTGGGCACAATGGGTGAAATGGTGAACCTACAACACGAATGACAAAGATTAATGTACAACTGAAATCACACAAGATTGTAACATATCATTAACTCAATAAAAAAAAAAATTAAAACATTATAGATTGAGGCCTCCTTTGTACCCTTCCCTCATCCTGTTCCCCTCCTTCTGCCCTCACCCCAAGGGAAACCACAACCATGAATTCAGGGTTTATTCTTGCCAAGCATAGATTTTTAAGCATTTACTATACATTTATGTATCCATAAATATTATATATTACTGTTTTCCAAGTTACCTTCTTTCTTAATACTTTCTTGACCTCTCCAAATTTTCTTCAATGAGCACGTTATTTTGAAAAATATTCCCTACTTAAAAAATAGCAATCTTTTTCTTTTCCTCCCCCTTCCAACTACTGAGATTTCTAATGAGTAATCTATACTTGCTACTGCCACTGTCTTACCACCCACTTTTCCTAAATCCTTTATGCCACCTCTTTAAATTGAGGGTTAAGTAACCTCGGAGGTAAAAACAGTGGGCCAGAAATTACATCATAGGATAGAAGTTGGATCTTTACCATACACCATACACAAAAATTAACTCAAAATGGATCAAAAACCTAAACATAAAAGCTGAAACTATAAAACTTTTTGAAGAAAACAAAGGGGACAGTAGATTTGGCAATGATTTCTTGGCTATAACACTAAAAGCACAGGCAACAAAAGATAAAATGGATAAAGTGGACTTCATCAAAATTAAAAACTTTTATGTATCAAGAGGTGAAAAGACAACCTATAGAATGGGACAAAATATTTGCAGATCATAGATCTAATAAGACACTAATATCCAGAATACATAAAGAACTCCTACAACTCAACAACAAAAAACCCAACCCAATTCAAAAACGGGCAAAAGATCTGAATAGATATTTTTCCATAGAAAAGATGCGCAACATCACTAGCCATTAGGGAAATGCAAGTCCAAACCATAATGAGATATCATTTCACACCCATTAGGATAGCTATTATAAGAAAACATAATAAAAGCCTCAAAACAGACAATAAGAAATGTTGATGAGGATGTGGAAAAATTGGAACCCTTGTGCACTGCTTGTAGGAATATAAAAAATGGTACAGCCACGACAGAAAACAGTATGGCAATTCCTCAAAAAATTAAACATAGAATTACCATATGAGTCAGTAATTCCACTTGTAGGTCTATACCCCAAGAATTTAAAGCAGGGACTCCAGCAAATATTTGCACACATATGTTCATAGCAGCATTATTCACAGCAGCCAAAAGGTGGAAGGAACCTAGGTGTCCATGAAAAGAGAAATGGATAAACAAAACGTGGTATATACACACAATGAAATATTATTCAGCCTTAAAAAAGGAAGTAAATTCTGACACATGCTACAACACGGATGAACCTTAAAGACATTATGGTAAGTAAAATAAGCCAGTTACAACATAATAAATATTGTATGATTCCACTTACATGAGGTACCTAGAGTAGTCAAATTCAGATACAGAAAGTAGAATGGTGGTTGCCAGGGGCAGGAGAAGAGGGGTCTGGGGAGTTGTTTAATGGTACAATTTCAGTTTTTCAAGATGAAAAGAGTTCTGGAGACTGACTGCACAACAATTTGAACATACTTAACACTACTGATCTGTACACTTAAAAATGATAAGATGGGGCCAGCCCGGTGGCACAGCTGTTAAGTTCGCACATTCTACTTCGATGGCCTGGGGCTCGCCAGTTTGGATCCTGGGTGCAGACATGGCACCGCTTGGCAAGCCATGCTGTGCCAGGTGTCCCACATATAAAGTAGAGGAAGATGGGCACGGATGTTAGCTCAGGGCCAGTCTTCTTCAGGGGGAAAAAAAAAGAGAGGAGGATTGGCAGCAGATGTTAGCTCAGGACTAATCTTCCTCATAAAACAAACAAAAAAATCACCAGTAATGGGAGAAAATGTCATCATGTGTTGCTCGATATGACACAGTGAGAAGGAAACATCGCTTTAACTGTATTCCTGCCAAAAATTCATAACCTGAATCTGATCATGAGGAAACATCAGATAAGCCCAAAATGATGACGCTCTACAAATAAGTAGCTCATATTCTTCAAAGAGAGAGATAGAAGAGAGAAAGAGAAACACCAAGATCAAGAATGACAAAGAAAGACTGAAGAACTGTTTCAGATTTGAGGAGACCAAACAGACCATCATATGCAACATGTAATGCAGAACCAAATGCTGGATGAGGACTTGGTTTTCTTCCTGCCATAAACCACTCTAAGAGGAGCACTGGTGATACTTGAGTAAGGTCTGTAGATTGTATAGTAGTATTGAATCAATGTTATTTTCCTGATCTTGATAACTATACTGTGGTTACGTGAAAAAAGAAAGTAAAAAGAGAGTGGTACCAAATTAAAAAAAAAACGGTTAAGGGGCTGGCCCCGTTGCCGAGTGGTTAAGTTCGCGCGCTCCGCTGCAGGCGGCCCAGTGTTTCCTTAGTTCGAATCCTGGGCGCGGACATGGCACTGCTCATCAGACCACGCTGAGGCAGCGTCCCACATGCCACAACTAGAAGAACCCACAACAAAGAATACACAACTATGTACCGGGGGGCTTTGGGGAGAAAAAGGAAAAAATAAAATCTTAAAAAAGAAAAAAACCAAAAAAAAACGGTTAAAATGATAACAACTTTTATGTTATGTATGTTTTACCACAATTTTTTTTAAAGTAACAACAACAACAAAAAGACTATAGACTCTGGAATCAGATTACCTGGCTTTGAATCCTGGCTCTGCCACTTGCTAACTATGTGACCTTGGGCAAACTACCTAACTGCTTTGTGCCTCATTTCCTCAGCTATACATGGGATGACATTAATAGTACCTACATTATTAATTTGTTGTGATGATTAAATTAGTAAATATATATAAACTATTCACAACAGTCCGAGCACACAGTGAGTACTATTTTTAAGTGTTTGTATCATTACCAGATTCATCATTTTGAAAACATTATTTAATGTGGAATTCAGGCCTACAGGCAAAATTGTTTCTCCTACGCAAAACTGAATAAAACAATTCATGTGTTTGTATTCAAGGTTTCCAGGTGAACTCTTGATATAAAGCAGCACTACCACTTACACAAACTGACAAAAGATTTCCATAATATTTTATTTTTTCAAAGATTTCGTTTATAATTTTAAATATTTAATCTCAAGTAGTTTGTTTCAATAGATGTGCAGATCAAATAATGTTCTAAAAATTTCTCTTCAGAGATTCTAACCAGTACTATCAACTGGGCACATTTACTAATGTCTATTGACTCATGAATCTGTAATGAAAAGCAGCCATTTAATAGCCATCTGGTGTAGCATTGTTTCTATGGCATCTGATGCTTTACAATTTCCACAAGTAGAATTATTCAAAAGTAGCACCTTTTCTTCACTGATCTCAAACACAATATTGACCATTCCTAAGCAAGATGGTAAAATGAACAATTCTGCAATTGTTTAAGGCTACAACCTTTGTTTCCTATTTTGTGTTTGTAGATGCCAAAAATACTCAAATCTTTTTCTGTGAAAATGGGATGTTTTGTGGTGAGGGATCAGTGTAGTTTGCTTGAAACCATTTTTTCTGAATCCTCTTCCTTGCAAATAAGACAATTAGGTTGGGGAAGAAAATCATTAGGGAATACATATCTAAATTTGAGATAATCCTCATCAGAGGATCACCACTGACTGAATAATTAATTACAAATTAACCTTTTTTCCTGCTACTTGGTTTGTGGGGTGAATCTGATGACTTTTCAGCTTTAATCAGGTAGTCTATAAGGGCCTTAAAAACAGCATACTTCCTATATGTCTCTTCCCCCTTCTCTACCTCATTTTTCTCCAAAGCTCGCTCACTCTTAATAGATAGATAGGAAGACAAACAGATAGATAGATTTTCATGCTTAATATTTATTGTGTACCTCTCCCACTAGAACGTAATCAAAACAGAAATTTGGGGGCCGGCCCGGTGGCACAGCAGTTAAGTTTGCACATTCTGCTTCTCGGCGGCCCAGGGTTCACTGGTTCAGATCCTGGTGCAGACATAGCACCGCTTGGCACGCCATGCTGTGGTAGGCGTCCCACAAATAAAGTAGAGGAAGATGGGCACGGATGTTAGCTCAGGGCCAGTCTTCCTCAGCAAAAAGAGGAGGACTGGCAGTAGTTAGCTCAGGGCTAATCTTCCTCAAAAAAAAAAAAGAAAAAGAAAAACAAAAAAAGAAAAACAGAAATTTCGACAGTTCTGTTCACTGGTATATCCCAAATACCAAAACAGTGCCTGGCACCTGGTGGGTAGTCACTCACTAAATATTTGTCCAATGAATGAATTGGTAAATGGCTTCATAAATGGCCAGGGATAATGCTATTATTCTCTGATGTAACTGGTTTTAGAAAGTGCTTCTTTTGGGCCAAAGCCAAATTTTATTATTCTTTAGAGCACCAGGCCTTCTTTCTAAATTTTCAAAAGCCCAGAGCGCAAAACAGCTTTATTTACCATCTGCCATGCCAATTGTACATATAATTATTACTGAAACTGTATTCACCCACTTCATATTCATGGTTCACACTTTAATGATGTCATTCTAACATGCATGCAGAGGTATATAAAGATAAGGCTTTCAAACATCCAGAAAACTAAACAAGCCAAAAATCCAGATTATGTGGATCTTAATCTTACTGCCTAAAGTTGAATAAGGTAAGTGCAGTATCAACACCATGATTGTCTATGTAGAAAATCCTAGGAAATCCAAAACAAAACAAAAACACACAAAACAAAAAACTGCTAGAAATAAGAACTAAATGACTTTGATATAAGGTAATATTCAAAAATCAATTCCATTTCTATATACTAGCAACAAAAAGAAATGGAAAATGAAAATTTTTAAAAATACCATTTATAGCAGCATCAAAAACCATGAAAGATTAAAATCACTATGAGATACTACTTCACACCCACTAGGATGCTACAATGAAAAAGACAAACAATATGAAGTTTTGGTAAGGATCTGCAGCAACTACAACTCTCATACATTGTTGCTGAGAGTGTAAAATGGTGCAACCACTTAGGGAAATAGTTCGCCAGTTTCTTATAAAGTTAAATATAAATTTAACATATGACTCAGTAATTCTCCTCTTAGGTATTTATCCAAGAAAAATGAAATCTTATGTCCATAAAAAGCAACGTATACACAGATATTCATAGCTTTCTTTATAAAAGCCCAACACTAGAAATAACCCAAATTTCTTCCAATTGGTGAAATAAATAAATTGTGGTATATCCAAACAACAAACTAGTACTCAATAATAAAAAGAAACTGCTAACACATGCAACAACACGAACAATTTTCAAAGACGTTATTATACTGAGAGAAAGAAGGTAGACACAAAAAAGTATATCCTGTTTGATTCCTTTTACACAAAATCCTAGAACAGGCAAAACTAAGCTATAGTGCTAATATTAGCGGTTAGTTGCAATGGGGTTGGTGGAGGAGGCTGATTCCAAAGGGACACAAATTAAAATGTTCTACATCTTGGTTTGAGTAGTGGTTAGACAGGTGCATTCATTTGTCAAAAATCATCAATCTGTACACTTAAAAAATGTGTGATTTTTATTGTATGGATATTATGCTGCAATAAACTGATTCTAAAAAATCCTGATCATCTGGATCCTCTTCTCACCATACCAACTCCCTATCCCCACTCCCTTTTATCAAGTAGATCTGGTTGCAAAAGAAAGGGCTAAAAATACCTCCAGGAGAGACACAAACGCTTCAAGAAAGAAGTGGGTTTCTAGTCTTATTTAATCCTGAAAAGTAGCCAATCTTAATCTCTTTTACCTGCTCATCAGAATGGCAGAAACCACAGGTACATAGTTCTCTCATAATACGGAAAATACAGCTTTCTGAAATTGTTCAACATCTAGGGGGGGTCACCTTGAAGTATGCAACACAACACCTACAACTTGATGGGCCAACAGCGGAGAAGAAAGCACTGACTGGCAATCTGGAGACTGAAAACCAAATGCCCTTTAACAACCAATGTGCCTGCCCTGTACTCCAAGCTCACGGCTTTCATGCTAGACTAGTAAGAAGGGGTTAGTTTGCTGACAGCTTAGAGGATTTACCAGAAGGGATTAATCCTGGCACTGCTGTTGAGAAAACCCTGGGCAAAGTCTGACCCACGGCCTTGGAAAGGGGTTTCAGATGAGGCTGTAGAAGGAACCAAGTCTTCATCATATCCAAAAAAGAATGCTGCCTACTGCTTCAACACAAAAGAAGGAAAATTGGTCTGGAAAGAGAACTTCCAACCTCAGCATCATTTGTCTGTTGACAAAAGTTACCTTAACCACATTTTGCATGAATCTGGATACCAAAAACCAGTGATCGTATAAAGCACATCAAATTATATTCCAAAAGGTCCCAAAGTCCTTTCAAATTCTTTGATTCTGTTGGAATTTGAGTTTAATGAGTATTACTTGAAATAAATAGGTCCAGAGCTCAAGTTGAAAACCTTTTTGCCTCAGCACAATTTTTTTCTTTTTAACATGAAAGAGTCATTCAGTCAATGAGCATTTATGGAGCAGGTGCTGTGTTAAGTAATACAGAGCCTAAGATAAAGATGACACACTTGTCCTCAGTAAGATCTTACAGTCTAGGTGGAAAAGAGAGAATTAGATCATACAGTTTGGTGTGATGAATGCTATGACACAAATATGTATGAGGTCTTGGAAAACAAGGACTTCCCAGAGTAAAACTTCTACTTGAAGTAGATTCTTTAAGTAGAACTAGAAGTTATTTGATCAAAAATGTCAGAGAAAGGTGTTTTAGGCAGAGAAAAAAGTATATACAAAGGCACAATGATATGAAACAATAGGAGGTATAAAACCCCATGCCATGTCTTAGGGAAGTGCAAGTACGTTGGTATGGCTGAAATAAAGGAGGTGTAGTATAAGACAAAGCTAGGACAAAGCAGCCTGGGATGGGATTTTGAAGGTCTGTGTGTCTTGAAATTAAGGAACCAAAATTTAATCCAGAATGTTATGGAAATAATTAAAAGATTTTAAGTAGGAGTCTAATAACATGCTGTCATTTTAGAAAGATAACCTGGCAGCAAAGTAGAGAAGGGTCTGGAGAGATGCTAAACCAGAAGTAGGAAGATCAACTGGGAAGTAACTGGGATGATGATGGGATAATAGTGATAAGATCCGACAAAGGCAGAGAAGTGGGGATGGAGAGGAGGAGAGAGGATATTTTTAAGAGGAATCAGGGGCCGGCCCGGTGGTGCAGCGGTTAAGTGTGCACGTTCCGCTTCTCGGCGGCCCGGGGTTCGCTGGATCGGATCCCGGGTGTGGACATGGCACCGCTTGGCCAGCTATGCTGTGGTGGGCATCCCATGTATAAAGCAGAGGAAGATGGGCATGGATGTTAGCTCAGGGCCAGTCTTCCTCAGCAAAAAGAGGAGGACTGGCAGTAGTTAGCTCAGGGCTAATCTTCTTCTTCTTCAAAAAAAGAGTTATCATTCACAGGTCTTGTAACTTCTGGATAAGTGAAAAGGATAGAGTCTAGGACAATTCTCTGTTTCAGCTTCAGCAGTTGAGCGGATGGTGCATTAAACATCACCACAATATGGAATATCAATAGACAATCAGGTTTAGGTAGAAAGATAAGAACTATTTTAGACATGCTGATTAAAATATAATGAGTATTGGACTGTGGTACACAGAACCTTGAAAGGTGACAACATTTAAATCCTATTTCAGTATTACAGGGCTGAAGCTCCACTTGATGATGAGAGAAAATAACATAGAGAAATTTTAAGTCAGGAAGGAAATTCCAGAAAAAAATGTATGAAATCTCATAGTTGAGGGACCGGCCCTGTGGCTGAGTGGGTAAGTTTGTGCGCTCGGCTTCAGCAACATGGGGTTTCGCTGGTTCGGATCCTGGGCGCGGACTCGGCACTGCTTTTCAGGCTATGTTGAGGCAGTGTCCCACACAGCACAACCAGAGGCACTCACAGCTAGAATATACAACTATGTACCAGGCGGCTTTGGGGAGAGGAAGAAAAAAAAGAATTGGCAACAGATGTTAGCTCAGGTGCCAATCTAAAAAATAAAAATCTCATAGTTGAACCTGGAAGAGGTTATCATTTCTGCCTCCCTCTCTCATAGTAACTACCTGCAAAAGAACTCTAATAAATTTAGGCAAAATTCTATTTTTAATTTTGCCCAAGGGTTCTACAGATACTGTAAGGCAAGTTCAAAGTTTGAGAAAGATTGGTTTTATACCATTTTCTAAGCTTCCCTACTCTCATACAGCATAGAAAATACACACTGAGGAGTAACTTCTGTGTTCACCTTTCGCAGGAGAACCCACTTAAACTGAAGAGAAGAAAAGTCTCAGTTCAGTAAACAGTAGGACTCAAAAAGAAAGGGCAAAGAGAAGAGATTCACCTGGATAACAATGCTCTTTCCATAAAATCAGTTATTGACCTAGTGCAATTCATTTGCGATGTTTACTCTGCCCATTATTCTCCTTCCAGGGAAACGCAACTCTTTTCCATTTTTCCACTTATTCTATTTGGTGGAGAAAAGGAACGTGACTAAAATGGATTTTATTTTGCTGCTAGACTCAAGTTTTTTTTAATCTACATTTAAAAACCCTACCTGTTTTCATAAAGATTAATGGCCTATTTTGGATTACTAAACACAAAGCATCAACAACTGACTAAAGGAAAAGTGGTAGTTAATATTAGTGTTCCATTATTTTCCAAAAAGAGCCTTCTTTTTTTGACCAGCCCTTCCTCGCTCTAGCCTTCAAATCCTCACAAAGTCCTGTCTATTCCTACGTCTCCAAGAACACATGGTCTAGGGAAGAAAAGAGAGGACTAGAGGAGACGAAAGAAAAGAATCTTTTTTCAGGGACCGGCCCCGTGGCCAAGAGGTTAAGTTCACGCACTCTGCTCCAGTGACCCAGGGTTTCACCAGTTCAGATCCTGGGCAAAGACATGGCACCGCTCAGCAGGCCATGCTGAGGCAGCGTACCACATAGAACAACCAGAGGCACTCACAACCCGAATGTACAACTATGTACTGGGGCACTTTGGGGAGAAGAAGAAGAAGGGAAGACAAAAAAATCTTTTTTCTAATGTATTATTAAGGCATAGGAGAGACGCAGAACTAGCATCATAAACCAGCTGGTAATAAAAACCCTCACTTTACAGACAAAATTTTAGAAAATTAACCTCTCTAAGCATCTGTCTATAGCCAAATCTACTAATAATCTCTAAGATAAACCAGTCTATGAACTAAAGTAGAAGCCTCAAATATCTTGGTGAAGAAGAGTACCAAAATTTCCCCAAATTTTAAAATGCCCAAGATGGTGATATCTTGTGTCATATGCTGACAGTCAAAACTCTTAGCTTAGAAATCCAACAGCAGATCCCAACATACTGTTTGAACACCTCAACACCAGAAATATTTCTGAGGGAAATCTAACCCATCTGAAAATGTTTTTCACCTCCTAATGTACCAAGAAAAGGAGATTAACCTAACCAGAACACTACTCTATACGCATTCTCAATGAGGGCGATCACACACCTGAGGATGCAAAAAAAAAAAAAAGATAAGATATTGTGATGGTTTGTATTTCACCAAAGGACAACAGCACATAAACAGATATACAGTGCACCTCTAGTATTAAAATTTCATAGAGGGAAGGCACCTAGGGAAAAAATGTCTAAAAAGCCTCCTTAGGAACCAATAATGAAGAAAAAGGTTGAGAAACACTGTTCAAGATCAGGGGTCAACAAACCTTTTCTGCAAAGGGCAAATAGTAAATATGTTAGACTCTGAAGGCTATACAGGCTGTCACTATTCAACTTTGCCATTGTAACATGAAAACAGCCACAGATGATACATAAAGGAACGAGCATGGTTGTGTTTCAATAAAACTTTATTTACGGACAATACAATTTGAATTTCACATAATTTTTGCATCATAAAATACTGTTCTTCCTTTGATGTTTTTCAATCATTTAAAAATGTAAAAATAACCCAAGTGTCTATCAAATGAGAAATGGACAAATAAAATGTGGTATATCTATACAATGGAATATTACCTGGCAATAAAAAGGAATGCAGTACTGAATCATGCTATACATGAATGACTCTTGAAAATATTACGCTAAGTGGAAGAAGCTAATGACAAAGACCACATATTTATCGTAGAACTCCATTTACATGAAATCTCCAGAATATGTAAATTTACAGAGAGAGAAAGTAGATTAGTGGTTACCTTGGATAGGGTGGGGGAGAGGGAATGGTTTGGAAGAAGGGTGGGCTGATTGATAAAGGGTACAAATTTTCTTTTTGGGGTGATAAAAATGTTCTAAAATTAGATAATGGTGAACTATCCAACTCTGTGAATATACTAAAAATACCACTGAACTGCATGCTTTAAATAGGTGAAATTTATAGTACATGAATTATACCTCAATAAAACTATTTCAAAAAAAAGTTAAAATCATTCTTAGCTCACAGACTGTACAAAAACAGGAGGTGGTCCTGATATGGCCTGCAGTCTGTGGTTTGCCAACTGCTGTTCTAGATATATCGGTTGAGCAAATACGATCTTAAGGGAAGAGAATATGAACTAACATCTTAGGAGTCAGACACTTTGATTAAAAGATGAAAGATTTTTCACAGTCCTGTAGGAAAAGCAAATGCTACTCATAGACAACAAGCCGTAAGTACTGCTACCCAGGTTACCAAGTACACTCAATAAACCAAACCAGACACTCAAACCTTAGAGTGTATCAGAATCATCATGGTGGGGAGTTGTTAAGACAGATGGATTGCTAGGCCTCACCCCTAGAGTTTCTGAGAGGGTAGGTCTGGGATGGAGATGAAAACCTGCATTTCTAACAGGTTTCCTTATGATGCTGATGCTGCTGATGTGTAGAACACACTGAGAACCACTGATCTAAACTAACAGACTGTAACTAGTGAAATACTTACTATAGTCCTATATCAGATATCAATATTTAATGAAAAGTGAAGATAGACCTTCTCTTATTCACTCCAGTGGGTCTTGGTCTTCGGCTCCTAAAGCAGTTTTCTATCAATGTGCAGGGTGGCTGTATGCAGTCATAAAACCTCGTCCTCCTTCCTTAAAACTGAAGCCAACTATGCAGAAACCATAAGAGCCCTACATACATTTTTTTGGACACAGGTACATAGACAAAGCTGTCAGTGTTTCCCAGAGGCTCACTAATATTTTCAAAGAAAGTCTAGGCAGTGAAAAGAGGTGAAACAAAAACCATCTAGACCAATGAACCACAAACAGATAGCATTTACTTAGAGCACCTTAGAGACTTTATTTACGGAAACAGGAAACTGGGGACAAGACCCTTGGAGCTGGGAAGTTCTGTCGTATTTTCCACCTTCTTCCACCCCCATAAATTGGGTGATAAAAGCATAACAGGGGCCTGCCCCATGGCTGAGTGGTTAAGTTCGTGTGCTATGCTTTAGCAGCCCAGAGTTTTACTGATTCAGATCCTGGGCATGGGCCTAGCACTGCTCATCAAGCCATGCTGAGGCGGTGTCCCACATAGCAGAACTAGAAGGACATACAACTAGGATACACAACTACTGGAGAGGTTTGGGGAGAAGAAGAAGAAGAAGAAAAAAAAAGGACTGGCAACGGATGTTAGCTCAGGGCCAATCTTTAAAAACAAATAAATTAAAAAAAAAAAAAGAAAAAGCATAACAGGATCACCCATGCAGAAAAATTCCAAATAATTTATGTAGATAGTGTGCCTTCAAGGAGGGAGAACACTTGACTCCCCACTCCTTAAGTGTGGGTTACGCATGGTGACTTCTCTCCAAAATATACATTATAGACAGCGGAGAAAAGACTAATTTTACAATGGAAAAACCTGACAAACACCATACAGCCAGGTGAACTAAGTCAACATCAACAGTGATAAATCATGTAAACAGTATGTACTTTTGACGTAATGGGATGAAAATGTTACCTTTCCTCTGTGGTCCTTTTTCCAAAACCCTAACACTCCAGTCTAATTATGAGGAAAACATCAGATAAATACCAACTGAGGGGCATTCTACAAAATAACTGACCACTACCCTTCAAAACTGTCAAGGTCATCAAAAACAGGGAAAATCTGAGACCCTGTCAAGGCCAAGAGGAGTCTGAGGAAACATGATAACTAAATGTAATGTGGTCTCCTGGATGTGATCTTGGAACAGAAAAAGGACATTTGGCAAAAACTAACTTAATCTGAATCAACTATGAAAGTCAGTTAACAATAACATCTTAATGTCGGTTCAGTGACAGGTTGAGTAATAGTAACAAATGTAGCACACTAATTAGCAAGATGTCTAATAGGGGAAAATCTAGGTGTGGGATATGTGGGAATTCTGTACTATTATCTCAATTTTTCTGTAAATCTAATCTGTTCTAAAAGATAAACTCTATAGAAAAAAAAGTATAACAGCACAATTCCAGACTAGAGCTAGTGAACTGTTAGAAATCACTAGATCCCAGGGGCCAGCCCCGTGGCCAAGTGGTTAAGTTTGCGGGCTCCACTTTGGTGGCCCAGGGTTCATGGGTGTGGATCCTGGGTGTGGACCTACACGCTGCTTGTCAGGGCACACTGTGGCCACATCCCACATAGAAGAACTAGAATGACTTACAACTAAGACATACATCTATGTACTGGGGCTTTGGGGAGGGGAAAAAAAAAAAGAGTAAGAGTGCCAACAGAGCCAATCTTCCTCACCAAAAAAAAAAAAAGAAAGAAAGAAAGAAAGGCAAGAAATCACTAGATCCCAAAACAAATCACATCTGACCAAGGTATCTTAAATTATTTTCAAACAAACAAACATTCCAGGCCAGCTACACAATACTTAATGTCCATGATAACTGTGAGCTAAAGAAAATCTTAATTCTTCCCTCAACTCCTTCCAAAGAAAACTTAAAGGATATAATTTATTAAATCTTTTAAAAAAATGTATAGAGCCCAATCACATGCCAGACACTGGAGATGTAGAGGTGAATAAGAGTCCCTGTCCTTATCAAACAGCTCATAGATAGGGATGGGTAAGGTGGGAGAGGGTAGGGAATCAGACGTAAAAACAAAACTACAAAAGAATAAGACAAATCAGTGCTACAATAAAGTCTGCAAAATAATCATGGGAGCAAAGAAAAAGAATTCTCATTTGCAATATATTTGCTGGAGAAGAACAGTCCTTAATTATGCTTTATTTTATCTGGAGAAAGTCAATCATGAAAAAATATTTACAAAATGAAGTAAGAGAAAGCTCCAATAGGCTCTGTGAAGCTTAGGATACCTGATAGACAAATGGATAACTGATTATTGAGAAATTTTAAGGAGTATGAGTTTCAAAAGTATAATCACAAATCAGTTTTGTTTTGTTTTTAAGATTGGCCCTTAGCTAACATCTGTTGCCAATCTTTTTTTTTCTTCTTCTTCTCCCCAAAGCCCCCCAGTACATATTTGTATATTCTAGTCATAGGTCCTTCTAGTTGTGCTATGTGGGACACCACCTCTGCATGGCCTGATGAGTGATGCTAGGTCCGTGCCCAGGATCCAAACCTGCAAAACCCTGGGCCCCCGAAGCGGAGTGCACCAACTTAACTGCTCTGCCATGGAGCTGGCCCCTTAAATAGTTTTTTTTAAGTTACAAAAAAAAAAGAGAGAGAGAACAGCTAAATCTCCCTGACCCTTAAAAAAAATTATTGACAGCCTTCAGGGAATTTGAAAACAAGAAATTCTGCAAAAATAAATCTCTACATATTCTTCACAGGCAGACTTGTAACATTTCCAGTTACACACAGTCATGAGAATTACTAATGATGAAAGCACACATTTACTGACCTACTTAAATATATAATCCTAACATCTCACCTTTCCTTTTCCTAACATCCCCTCTTCCTTTTTCCCTTCCTGTTTTGAAGCAGGGGTATCTAAATATTATCAAAAGTTCTCAGTGACAATAATTAATAATTACATTTTCATGACTGACTTGTATCTTTCTCAACATTTCTTCTTTCTATCCAAATTCCACCCTTTACTTGAGTCCCACTATCCCTATACATGTTTCCAAATACTCTTCCACTGATTTTTCCTGTCTTTATATCACTTATAATCTGTGCTATATAAGCTATCACATTTCTGTGTAATATAGGTCTAGTATTTCATGATTTTTGTCTCTGAATAAGATGTGCACCTCTTTAATATGTACTGTGGTTTCTACTGTCAAAATTCAACTACTTACTATATCACTCATGGTTCATGGTTGCTTACAGAAACTAACTCTGACTGATTCAAGCAAAAGATGAAAGGTTAGTGGGTGACTCACAGAACTCCCAAGAAGTCTGGAGAATTAGGCTCAGAAAACAAGCAGATACAGGAAGAGGCTATACAACCAGAACGACTTATGAAATCATGCCACGTAATCAGTCTGGTAAGGACACTGCTGCCTCCACCACTGAACCATTGATGTCACTGGAGATTGGATGGTGCTCTCACCACCACCACCATAAACAATTATCCACTGTCCCTCGGCATGAGGGACTGATTGAAACTATCAGGGATGATACATCTGGTTGGTAATGCTTGGTTCAAGATCTCAAATCCTCATTGCTAACACAGCTGGTAAAGCAAGCATCTGGTATTTTGTGATGTTATAGTACACATTAGACTTACAAGGTGAGGAATTCCTCCAAAGGGGAGGGGCTGAGATAATTGGCAGCAAAACCAAAGATAAATGTTTATTATACATATTGAATTATTCCATCTTCTTCCAAAGTATTAAAGGCATATCTATGTAAAATACTATATTCTAAATAAAACACAGTATTTTATAAGTAAACAAAAATTACATTTAATCAAAATAACATGAGTAGTACAAAAAGAATAGCAATTATTTTTATATAGAGATGGTGATATTTGACCTTTCTCAGTAATTTAAGTCTAAATATTGTCATCTAGTCAAAGGAGCAGCAGTTACTACATCCAAATAGAAGCAGAGGGATAAACAATTCTGTACTAAAGTGGAGAAAATACGATTTGGTAAAGAAAAAACTCTAGTAGCTGTCTCACAATTTCATCCATTATTTAAAAAGATTTACATGTTAGGGCTGGCCCTGTGGGTGAGCGGTAAGTTCGCAGGCTCTGCTTTGGCAGCCCAGGGTTCATTGGTTCATATCCCGGGCCTAGACCCATGCACCACTCATCAAGCCATGCTGTGGCAGCATCCCATACTAGAACTAGAATGACCTACAACTAGGTAGGATATACAACTATGTACTGGGGCTCTGGGGAGGGGAGAAAAAAAAAAAAAAAGAGGAAGATTGGCAACAGATGTTAGCTCAGGACCAAAAAGCATTAAAAAAAAAAAAGAAAAAGGATCTACATGTCAGACAGTACGGATACACACAGAAGTTTAGAGTCTAATAACAGAAAACAGACATGAAAACAACTGAATGTAATAAAACATTATGGATGCTAAATACAGCCATGAGGGGTTCAAAGGAAAGAAGCCAGGGTAGGGGTGGGGTGGAATAACAGAAAGTCAGAAGAGGCTTTGTTGAAGAGGTGTTCTTAAGCATCTTTACTGATAAGAACAGCACAGAAAAAAAGGGAGAGGGAGGAAGAACAAATAAAATTAAAATACCCCTAATACAAGATTGTCCTATTCCATTTATGACTCCAAACAGTCTTAGAACAGGGATGAAAATACAAGTTTATACGAATATATATCAAAAACAAAAAAGGAGATGTCAGTCAAGATGGATCACTGGGATTTATTTTCCTAAAAAACAAATGCAAAATATGGTTATGGTAGATTGCAAAAAAAAGTCACACATTCTTCCCCTCCCTGGACCCACCCACTTGCAATTCTCTCACCAAGAGATGGAAGTCTAGTTCTTTACACTTGAATCTGCGCTGCCTGGCCTCCTGACTCGCTTTGACCAATAGAAAGTGGAGGAAGCAAAGTAGTACCAGTTCTCCGCTTGAGCTTCAAGAGGCCTGGGACACAACCCATACTTCCTCTTGGGGAGAGAGACCACTGTGTGAATAATCCTTAAATAGCCTGGTAGAGAATGAAAAACTACATAGAGAAGGTGGCTCAGTTGTGCCAACCAAGGTAAGCCACGTCTGGCCCAGATCACCAGAACCATGTGGTAGAGCCCGGCCTAAACTGCTAACCCTCAGAACAAAAAAAAGCTAAGTAAATAGTGGTTGTTATAAGGGTTAGTTGGAGTGCCTATTTATAGCAAAAGCTAACTGAACTAATGGGTAACCGAGGTAATGGGTTTAGAAAATATGCAGACAGATAAGTTGCTAAATTAAAAGGTGTATATTCACTATTATGGAATTTCTAAAATAGAGAACTGATGAATAAGAATTTTCAGATTTCCTCACCAGTCTATTTCAGAAAATCTCCACAGCCCCTGCAATATTAAAAAAAATCGGTGAGAGGTGCTCTGAAAAGTACAAATGCTCAAATATTCATCAATAGTAGAATGGTTAAATAAATTGTGGTATATTCTCACAATGGACTACTACAGAGCAATGAGAGTGAACAAACTACAACAACATGCAATTATGTGTATGACTCAGAGGGTCAAAAGTGTATGACTCCCCATTTATATATAACTTAAAAACAGGCAAAACTAATGGATGTTGCTAGAAGTCAGCATAGTGGTTAGCCTTAGGGGGCTTGTGACTAGAAGGTAGCACAAGGGAAGTTTCCAAGGGCTACTGATGGTCTGTTTCTTGATCTGGATGCTGGTTACATGGGTATGTTCAAATTGTGAAAATTCATCAAGTTGTAAGCTTATAACAAAGAGGACTTTTTGAATGTAAAATAAAATGTTTTTTAAAAGTACATATTATCCTATGTAATTGATAACTATTACCTTATTTATTTACTGCTTAATTGTTGTACTCCCAAAATGTTATTAAAAACTTCAAACTTACAGAAAAATAGAAAGAATAGTATATGTTGCTGTATTTTGATTGACATCTCTACTGATCTTCCAGCTCAACACTTCTGAGTTAAAATATACAGCTATTTTGTTCTTTACGTAAAATCCACCCCTTCCTAAGTGTAAACATAACCACCTATCAAACGTAAACAATTCTGGGAGTAAAATCAGGAAAAAAGAAACAAGCATCATTTAAGTGCTTGGGTACATAACATCTCCTGTAGCCTGCACTGGAATTAGAGTCTTTCGCCCTACGTGCTATTGTCTTGAAGCAGTCAACTGATATATGCAGACGGGGGATTGGGTTTCAGGCAGCTCGTTTACACACAATCAAAAGTAGTTTCTCCTTTAAAAATGAACAATCCAAAATACAAAGAATCTAGCGATAAAGAAAGACTGTGGAGAGGAAGGAGGATAGTGTTTGAAAAAAACTGAGTATATAGGCATTCTGTCTTAGAGCAGGGATCTGGGGGGCTCTCCCTTAGGATAATCCCAATGGCCAAATTCAAAAGCATCAATTGTATTTGCATATTTAATTTAGATATACTTGCTCAATATTCATGTATATATTCACATATATTCTGAGTTTTGTTATTACTGCTCCTTAACTTTTTCTTCTCCATTCACTCAAACACTCATGTACTTTAGGGTGAAGAAATGTGAGACAGCACTAAGAAGACCTGCTTAAACCACCAACATAGGTGCAGACACTTATACAGCACCTAATAACGTAATCTATGGCATCATGTTTTTCTATTGCTATTATTCTAGGGAAAAAGTGAGCCAATAATGTCACACTTGTGAAGTTTACATAGGTCCCAATATTTCTCTTTTTGTACTTTGGACTGGATTAGAACAGAAAACAATCTCTCCACATATTAATCCTAGAACTGACACAAGATCCTAGACTTTAGTAAATGAAGAGATACATCATGTTCTTAGGTGGTAAGCCAATATTGTATAATGAAAATGCAACAGTTTATTACAGTATTATAAAGAACATTTTCCCCTCAAATTAAATCTATAAAGTCAATGCAATTCCAATCAATAGCTGAACTGGATCTGGGGAAGAATATAACAAAACATCGTTAAAATTAGTCTAGAAAGAAGGATATGAGAACAACTTGGCCTTTGTTAAAATAGTCTAACTCTTACATGGCACTTACTATGTTACATAGCATTAAAAGAGCTTTACATATATTAATGCGTTTAATCCTCACAATAACCCTATAATGTATGTAATATTATAATCCTCATTTTACAGATACTGAAGTCTAGAGAATTTGAATAACTCCCATTAAGTCATTTAGCCGGTAAATGGTGGAGTTAGCATTCAACTAAGCAGTCTAACTCCTATTAACTATCATGCTGTGCCTCCTCCAAGACATTACAATGTCTCATGGGCCCACAACAGATCATTAAAAGTGTGATATGATGATGTAATAAATAAGAGGACTGACGAGAAAGCCTAGAAAGAGACCCAAATATATATAGCAATATAGATTATGGTAAAAAATGGCATCTCAAATCAATGAAAAACAATAAATAATATTCAGTAAATGACGAGAGGACAAAAGACTCTCCAATTCAGTTAAAAAAAAGAGACTATTACAGTCCTATAGCATACCACAATAAATATGAGATGTTTTAAAAAACTAAATTTAAAGCCAAAATATTTAAAGAGAAAAATACAGGTTAATATTTTTATAATCCCGGGGTGAGGAAGTTCTTTTTAAATTAGACATGAAATTCAAGAGTCATAAACAAGAAGAACAACAGATTTCATTAAATACAAACTTCTATAGAACCACAAATACCTAAGGAAACTTAAAAGAAAGATGTCATCAAACAACCCAATCAAAAAATGGGCTGGAGACATGAACAGACATTTCTCCAAAGAAGATATACTGATGGCCAATAGGCACATGAAAAGATGCTCATCATCGCTGATCATTAGGGAAATGCAAATCAAAACTACACTAAGATATCACCTTATACCCATTAGAATGACAAAAATATCTAAAACTAATAGCAACAAATGTTGGAGAGGTTGTGGAGAAAAAGGAACCCTCATACACTGCTGGTGGGAATGCAAACTGGTGCAGCCACTATGGAAAACAGTATGGAGATTCCTCAAAAAATTAAAAACAGAACTACCATACGATCCAGCCATCCCACTACTGGGTATTTATCCAATAGAGCTTAAAGTCAGCAATTCCAAAAGTCCTATGCACCCCAATGTTTATTGCAGCATTAGTTACAATAGCCAAGACATGGAAGCAACCTAAGTGCCCAGCAACAGATGAATGGATAAAGAAGATGTGGTACATATATACAATGGAATACTACTCAGCTGTAAAACAGAACAAAATCATTCCATTTGCAACAACACGGATGGACCTTGAGGGAATTATGTTAAGTGAAATAAGCCAGCGAGAGAAGGATAATCTGTGTATGACTCCACTCATATGAGGAATTTAAAATTATGGACTAAGAACAGTTTAGTGGATACCAGGGGAAAGGTGGGGTGGGGGGTGGGCACAAAGGGTGAAGTGGTGCACCTACAACATGACTGACAAACATTATTGTACAACTGAAATTTCACAAGATTGTAACCTATCATTAACTCAATAAAAAAAAAAAAGAAAGAAAGATGTCAACTCCCCCCCATAGTACAATTCTTATCAAAATCCTAGTAAGGTTTTTTGTAGATATACATAAGCTAATTCTAAAATTTATATGGAAAGGCATATCAATATAACAATAACTAAAACAATCTTGACAAAGAAAAATAAAGTGGGAGGAAGAACTCTACTCTATTTTAAGGCTTACTAAATAGCTATAGTAATCAAGACAATGTGGTACCAGCAGAGGGACAGACATATAGATCAATGAAACAGAGCAGAGAATCCAGAAATAGACATATACAAGTATGCTCAAATGATTTTTGACAAAGGTACAAGGGCCATTCAGTGGAGGAAGGATAGCTTTTTCAACAAATGGTGCTGGAGCAACTGGCCATCCAAAGGCACACATGCACAAAATGAAGCTCAGCTTAAACCTCACACCTTCTATTTATTTATTTATTTAATTTTTAAAAAAGATTTTATTTTTCCTTTTTTAACCACAAAGCCCCCTGGTACATAGTTGTGTATTTTTAGTCGGGGGTCCTTCTAGATGTGTACCTCACACCTTTTATAAAAATTAGCACAAAATGGATCATGGACTTAAGTGTAAAACACAAAACTGTAAAACTTTGAGAAGAAACACAGGAGAAATCTTCAGGATCCAGAGCCAGGCAAAGAGTTCTTAGGACATGACACCAAAAACATGATCTATAAAAGTAAAAATTAATAATTGAACCTCATCAAAACTAAAAACATTTGCTCTGTGAAAGCATGTAAAGAGGATGAAAAGGTAAGCTACAGATTGGGAGAAACATTTGCCACCATGTATCTCACAAAGGATTGGATCGAGACTACGCAAAGAACTTCAAAACCAACAGTAAACAAACAATTAGAAAATGGACAAAAGACATTCAGAGACAATTCACTGAAGAGGATGTACGATGGCAAACAAGTACATGAAAAGATCTTCAACACTGTTACTCATTAGGTAAATGCAAATTAAAGCCACAATGAGGTATCACTACTATCAGAAGGACTAAAATAAAAAATAGTAATAAACACTAAACACTGGTAAGGATGCAAAGAAAATGGGTCTCTCATACATTGCTGGTAGGAATGTAGAATGGTACAAATAACTTGGCAGTTTTTTTTGTTTTTTAGTTTCCTGGTTGTTCTTTTACTTATTTGTTTTATCGAGGTCATATTGGTGTATAACATGTAACTTTCAGGTGTACATTATTATATATCAGTTTCTGTATAGACTACATTGTGCTTAACACCAACAGTCTAGTTTTTATCCATCACCATTCTCCTTTATCCTTTCCGCCCAACCTCCCTTCCCCTCTGGTAACCATTAATCTGTTCTCTTTATCCATTTATTTGTTTATCTTACACATATAATTGAAATCATATGGTGTTTGTTGTTCTCCATCTGGCTTATTTGGCTCAACGTGATACGCTCAGGTCCATCCATGTTGTTGCAAGTGGGACGATTTTCTCTTTTTTTACGGCAGAGTAGAATTTCATTGTATGTACATACCACTTTTTTTTTTTTCTGCAAGGAAGACTGGCCCTGAGCTAACATCTGTGCCAATCTTCCTCTATTTTATGTAAGATGCTGCAACAGTGTGGCCTGACCAGCAGTGCTAAGTACGCACTCAGGATCCAAACCTGCAAACCCCGGGCTGCCAAAGTAGAGCATGTGAATTTAACCACTACAGCACTGGGCCAGCTGCACTACTTCTTCTTTATCCATTCATCAGTTGATGGGCACTTGGGTTGCTTCCATGTCTTGGCTATTGTGAACAATGCTGCAATGAACATACGAGTGCATAAATCTCTTTGTATTGTTGATTTCATGTTCGCTGGATAAATATCCAGTAGTGGGATAGCTGGATCGTAGGGTATTTCGATGTTTAAGTTTTTGAGAAATTTCCATACTGTTTTCCAAAGTGGCTGCACCAGCTTGCATTCCCACTAGCAGTGTATGAGGGTTCCCTTTTCTCTACATTCTCTGCAACATTTGTTATTTTTTGTCTTGTTAATTATAGTCATTCTGACAGTGTAAGATGATATGTCATTGTAGTTCTGATTTGCATTTCCCTACTAATTAGTGACACTGAACAACTTTTCATGTGCCTGTTGGCCATCTGTATATCTTCTTTGGAAAAATATCTGTTCAGATCCTCTGCCCACTTTTTGATAGGGTTGTTTGTCTTTTTGTTGCTGAGTTGTATGAATTCTTTATATATTTTGGAAATTAATCCCTTGTCATATAAATAATTTGCAAACATTTTCTCCCAGTTGGTGCATTCTCTTTTAATTTTCTTCATGGTTTCCTTTGCCTTCCAGAAGCCTTTTAGTCTGATGTAGTCCCATTTGATTATTTTTTATTTTGTTTCTCTTGCCTGCGTAGACACGGTATTTGAAAAGATGCTGCTAAGACCAATGTTAAAGAGTGTACTGCGTATATTTTGTTCTAGCAGTTTTATGGTTTCATGTCTTACATTCAAGTCTTTAATCCACTTTGAGTTAATTTTTGTGTATGGTGTAAGATAATGGTCTACTTTCATTCTTTTTGCATGTGACTCTCCAGTTTTCCCAATACCACTTATTGAAGAGAGATTCTTTTCTCCATTGTATGTTCTTGGCCCCTTTATTGAAGGTAAGCTGTCCATAGATGAGTGATTTTATTTATGAGAGCTCAGTTCTGTTCCATTGATCTGTATGTCTGTTTTTATGCCAGTACCATGCTGTTTTGATTACGATAGCTGTAGTAGTATATTTAGAAGTCAGGGATTGTGATGCCTCCAGCTTTGTTCTTTTTTCTCAGGAGTCCTTTGGCTATTTGGGGCCTTTTGTTGTTCCATATAAATTTTGGGATTCTTTGTTCTATTTTTGTGAAGAATGTCCTTAGGATCCTGATTGGGATTGTACTGAATCAGTAGATTGCTTTACATAATGTGGACATTTTAACTATGTTTACTCTTCCAATCCATGAGGATGAAATATCTTTCCATTTTTTTATGTCTTCTTGGATTTCTTTCAATAATGTCTTATAGTTTTCAGTGTATAGGTCTTTCACCTCCTTGGTTAAATTTGTTCCCAGACATTTGATTCTTTTTGTTGTGATTGTAAATGGGATTGTATTCTTGAGTTCTCATTCTGCTAGTTCATTATTAGTGTATAGAAATGTAACTGATTTTTGTAAGGTGATTTTGTATGCTGCAACTTTGCTGTAGTTTTTTATTATTTCTAATATTTTCTAGTGTATTCTTTAGGGTTTTATATGTATAGAATCATGTGGTCTGCAAAAAGTGAGAGTTTTACTTCTTCCTTTCCAATTTGCACACCTTTCATTTATTTTTCTTGCCTAATTGCTCTGGCCAAAATCTCCAGTACTATGTTGAATAGGAGTGGTAAGAGTGGGCACCCTTGTCTTGTTCCTGTTCTCAGCAGGATGGCTTTCAGTTTTTCATGATTATGTATGATGTTGGCTGTGGGTCTGTCATATATAGCCTTTATTCTGTTGAGGTACTTTCCATCTATACCAATTTTATTGAGAGTTTTTATCATAAATGGATATTGGATCTTCTCAAATCCTTTCTCCTCACCTATTGAGATGATTTTTATTCATCTTTTTGTTAATGTGGTGTATCACATTGATTGATTCACAGATTCATCTCTGTGTTCCTTGTAGACATCCCACTTCATCATGGAGTACAATCCTTTTAACGTATTGCTGTATTCAATTTGCCAATATTTTGTTGAGGGTTTTTGTATCTATGTTCATTAATGATACTAGCCTGCAATTTTCATTCTTTGTGTTTTCCTTCTCTGGTTTTGGTATCAGGGTGATGTTGGCCTTATAGAATGAGTGTGGAAGCATTCTACCACCCTTAATTCTTTGGAATAGTCTGAGAAGGACAGGTATTAAATCTTCTTTGAATGTTTGATAGAATTCTCCAGAGAAGCCATCTGGTCCTGGACTTTTGTTTTTGGGGAGGTTTTTTCATTACTGTTTCAATCTCTTTACTTGTGATTAGTCTATGCAGATTCTCTATTTCTTATTGATTCAGTTTTGGGAGGTTGTATGAATCTAAGAATTTATCCATTTCTTCTAGGTTGTCCAGTTTGTTGGCATAGTATTCTCAAGACCTTTGTATTCCTGTGGTATCCATTGTAATTTCTCCTCTTTCATCTCTACTTTTATTTATTTAAGCCTTCTCTCTTTTTTCTTAGTGAGTCTGGCTAAGGGCTTGTTGATTTTGTTTATCTCCTCAAAGAATCAGCTCTTAGTTTCACTGACCTTTCTATTGTTTTTTTTAGTCTCTATTTCATTTATTTCTGCTGTTATTTTTATTATTTCCCTCCTTTTGCTGACTTTGGGCTTTGTTTATTCTTCTTTTTCTGTTTCTGTTAGGTGTAGTTTAATAGATTACTTATTTGAGATTTTTCTTCTTTGTTGAGGTAGTCCTGTATTGCCAGAAATTTCCCTCTTCATACCACTTTGGGTACATCCCATGAGAGTTGGTATGTTGTGTTTCATTTTCATTTGTCTCCAGGTATTTTTTGATTTCCCCTTTGATTTATTCATCAATCCAATGGTTGTTCAGTAGCATATTACTTAGTCTCCACATACTTGTGACTTTCCCAGCTTTTTTCTTGTAGTTGATTTCTAGTTTCATAGCATTGTGGTTGGAAAAGCTGCTTGATATTATTTCAATCTTCTTAAATTTATTGAGGCTTGCCTTGTTTCCCAACATATGGTCTATCTTTGAGAATGTTCCATGTGCACTTGAGAAGAATGTGTATTCTGCTCTTTGTGGATGGAATGTTCTTTATATATCTATGAAGGCCATCTGATCTAGTATTTCATTTAAGGCCATGGTTTCCCTGTGGACTTTCTGTCTGGATGATCTATATATTGATGTAAGTGGGTGTTGAGGTCCCCTACTATTATTGTGCTGCTGTCAATTCCTCTCTTTAGGTCTGTTAATAGTTGCTTTATATACTTTGGTTATCCTGTGTTAGGTGCATATATATTCATCAGTGTTATGTCTCCTTGGTGTAATGTCCCTTTTGTCATTATATAGTGCCCCTCTTTGTCTCTTACTGTCTTTTTTATCTTGAAGTCTGCTTTGTCTGATATACATATGGCAACAGCTGCTTTCTTTTGCTTGCCATTTGCTTGGAGTATCATCTTCCATCCCTTCACTCTGAGCCTACGTTTGTCTTCAGAGCTGAGATGTATTTTCTGGAGGCAGTGTATTGTTGAGTCTTGTTTTTTAATCTAACCAACAGCTCAGTGTTTTTTGATTGGAGAATTCAATCCATTTACATCTAGAGTGATTACTTATGTATGAGCGCTTAATACTGCCATATTCTCTCTTGTTTTCCAGTTGTTCTATATTTCCATTGTTTCTTTTCCCTTGTATATCTGACTGCTATTTCAGTTTAGTGTTTTCTGTGACGGTTTTCTAAGTTTTCGCTTTATGATTTGTGGCTGACATTTTGTTTAGTGGTTACCACGAGGTTTGTATAAAAGATCTCATAGATGAGATTGTCCATTTTCTGACAGCCTCTTATCTCCAGTAGCCTAAGCAGGTTCCCTTTCCTCTCCCCCTTCTGAGTTAGTGTTGTCACAAACTGTTCTTTTCTGTGTTGTGAGTTTGTGACTAAACTGAAGTGTTTATAATTATTTTTGATGCTTTTCTTCCCTTTGTCTTTTATGTTATAATTGTTTACTGACCTATTCTGATATAGACCTGCAAGTTTCTGATTCTTTGTCTATTTATCTCCTTGCTCATGGCTTTGTAAACCTTTGCCTTTTAGTTATAGGTAGGAAGCCTTCTTTCTTCATTTCTTGTAAGGCAGGTCTAGTGGTGATGAACTTCCTCAGCTTTCTGTTTATCTGGGAAAGCTTTTATTTCTCTACTGTATCTGAAGGATAGTTTTGCTGGAAAGAGTATTCTTGGCTAAAGTCTTTGTCTTTCAGTATTTGAATATATCATTCCATTTTCTCCTAGCCTGTAAGGTTTCTGCTGAAAGTCTGGTTATTTTCGTCTGCCTTGCTGCCCTTAATATTTTTTCTTTGTCATTGACTTTTGCCAGTTTTAATAGTAATATGCCTTGGAGGTCTTTTTGGATTGATATAATTAGGAGTTTTATTGGCTTCATGTACTTGTAAGACCAGTCCCTTCCCCAGGTTTTGGAAGTTCTCAGCTATATTTCTTTGAACAAGCTCTCTGCTCCTTTCACCTTCTCTTCTCTCTCTGGAATACCTATAATCCTTATGTTGCTTTTCCTAATTGAGTCACATATTTCTTGAAGAATTTTTCATTTTTAAAAAATCTTAATTCTCTCTCCTCCTCCACCTGAAGCTTTTCTGTATCTCTTTCGTCTAAATCACTAATTCTGTCCTCCAGAACATTAGCTCTATTTTTTATGGATTTTATTTTTTTTATCTCATCAATTGTGTTCTTCATATGCAGAATTTTTTTTTTTTTTTTTTGGTCTTTTTTTAGAGTTTCAATCTCTTTGGTGAAGTATTCCTTCTCATTAATTTTATTCCTGAGGTTATTGAACTGTCTTTCTGAGATTTCTTGTAACTCACTGTGTTTCTTTATGACAACTATTTTGAATTCTCTGTCATTTAGATTGTAAATTTCTATGAGTTCAGGATTGGTTTCTGGAGATTTGTCATTTTCCTCCTGCTCTGAAGTGTTAATGTACTTCTTCATGGTGTTTGATGTAGTGATCCTCTGCTGACTCATCTGTGGTAGCATCAGGTTGCAGATTCCACCTGCCACTGCTGGGAGGGGATTGGAGCTGTGTTTTCTGATATGACCCTGTCTTGGAAGTTGTGATGGTTGGGCTTCTCTGTGTTTGCATGCTGACCACAGCTGCTTGGCAGGTCACACACACAGGTGTAGGTGGGTCCTCTGTGCTCTGCCAATGGGCCGTTTTGGTGTGGGACCACTGTGCTCAGCTGGGGACCAGCCAACTTGGTGCATTAGGCAGGAGGGGAGGGGCACTTTCTTTTGTGCATGCTGGCTCTGTGCTCATGGGTAGTTCAGCTGAGCTGCTGCACTTGGTGGGGGCACCTTCATGGGAGCTGAGTTGTGCCACTTAGTGGGGAGCTTTTCCATGGGCAGGGCCACTGTGGCACAGTGGGTGCTCCTGTGGGCTGGGGTATAACTCCGAAAGTGTTCGTGTGGGCCAGGCTGTCCCCACCTCCTCTTACAGTCACACCGGCCACTGTGTTAGTACCTGTGACCTAGATCACTGCTGTTGGTGAGCAGGAGGGGTGAGCTCACCTAGTTCCACTGCTTCCTGGGGATCCACCCACCTTTAGATGCATGGCTGGTGGATCTCTCACATGTGCTGCTGTGCTGTGCAGGGAATCCTCTTCTGGTTAATGAATGTCCATTTAGTTGTAACTTACAGGGGAAAGATAGAGGGAACAACTCACTCGACCATGATGCTGACGTCACTCTGGTAGCTTCTTAAAACACTAAACACACAATTACTATAGGACCTAGCAATTGAACTCTTGGGCATTTATCCCAGAGAAATGAAAACTTATGTTTGCACAAAAACCTGTAAATGAATGTTCATAGCAGTTTTTTCCACAATAGCCAAAAACTGGAAACAGCCCAAATGTCCTTCAACAGGCAATTGATTAAACAAACTCTGGCATATACACACTCACACCACAGAAACTCAGCAATAAAAAGAAATGAACTGCAGCTGGCCCTGTGGCCGAGCAGTTAAGTTCACGTGCTCTGTGTCTGTGGCCCAGGGTTTCGCCAGTTCAGATCCTGGGCATGGACATGGCACTGCTCATCAGGCCATGCTGAGGTGGCATCCCACATGCTACAACTAGAAGGACCCAGAACTAAAAATATACAACTATGTACCGGGGGGCTTTGGGGAGAAAGAGGAAAAGTAAAATCTTAAAAAAAAAAAAAAAGCAATGAACTATTGATACATACAACAATTTGGATCAATCTCCAGAGAATTATGCTGACTGAAAAAAGCCAACTCCAAAAAGTTATGTACTGTATGATTACATTTATGTAACATTTTTGATATGACAATTTTAGAAATGGAGAACAGATCAGTGGGTGCCTGGTATTCACCAGGTGTGTGTGTGGGGAGGGCTGTTGCATAGAGAGAGGTGGCTATGGTATAAAAGGATAACACCAGGGATCCCTGTGGTGATGGAACTCTTCAGAATCTTGACAGTGGTGGTGGATAGACAAACTTACACATGTGATAAGTTTGTACAGAGCTACATATACACACACAAACACACATGAAAACAAAACTGGGCAAATCTAAATAAGATTGGTGAACTGTATCAATGTCAATATCCTGGTTGTGATATTATACTATAGTTTTGCAAAATGTTACTCTTGGGGGAAACCAGCAAAGTATACAAGGGATCTTTGTATTATTTCTTACAACTGCATGTGACTACAATTATCTCAATAAAAATGTCAATTAAAAATAAAGACAAATGACAGAGAAGAAAATAGCTGCAATAAATATGGTAGACAAAACCATAGTAGAACTAAAATAAAGGATTTTCTAAAAGACTTAAACCCACAAGGAAAGGAAGAAGAGGAGACAACAGTAACATTTTGGAATCTAGAAAACAAATGAAAGAATGGTAACTGACTAAGCAGACATAAAAATGCTGAACACTAAATTAGCAATAGGGAAAACTTCCAACTATACCAATCAACAGCACACAATCTTCCCCCCACAAGCTCAGGAACTGGTAGCACCAAAAAACTCAAGCTGGGTGAATGGGTGAGGTTTGGGGGGGCTGGTGACTTAGTATGAATAAGACTAATTGAAAACTGTTTAAGAAGCAGTTATATCCTTAGTCATTTTGTTACTCAGATATGCTCCCCAACTCAGGAGACTAGAGGTTTACTCTCTGGAGAGGGTCAAATAGAGGATCTCTGGACTAGGGTAGCCTAGGCACAGTGGACGACATGAGGGCCATACCCAAAATAAGGGGATTAAATGTGGACGTAAGCATACTGAATTCCAAAGGCCGAGGCTCCAATCCTCTTTTTTTCACTTGGTGAAAAGAAAGCTGGTAGTCAGTCCTTACCATCTAGGAGGATTAGAAGAGGCATTTTTAAGGAATCTAGTAAACTTATGAGGAAAGACCTAAAGATACTGACACCTAGGGTTTGCTAACTTAACAGCCATCTCATTGTGAAGTTCACCATAAATATGCTCTACTGATGCACTCAGAGCTTCCAACCAATCTTTCACTGCCCCATCTTACAGATGTTTAAAACATAAGCAGACAATCAAGGAGTACCATATATATGACGAAAGCCTCTAACATAAAAGAGAGAGATCAAAACCAGCATTTCATAAATGAGTCAACTGAGGCTCATATAAGCTAAAAATGCGATTAGTATTCACCACACTGCATAGCCCATCCACATGTTTAACAAATATTTAATGGGCCAGGTACTATGAAAGGTGCTTGGGGGCTGGCCCCATGGCTGAGTGGATAAGTACGTGTGCTTCACTTTGGTGGCCCGGGGTTTTGTCAGTTTGGATCCTGGGCAGAGACATGGCACCGCTCATCAAGCCATGCTGAGGTGGCATCCCACATGCCACAACTAGAAGGACCCACAACTAAAAATATACAACTGTGTACCAGGGGGCTTTGGGGAGAAAAAGGAAAAATAAAATCTTTAAAAAAAAAAAAAGGTGCTTGGGAAATAAGGGTGAACAAACCAAACAAAAAATTTTCTTTCCTAATAGAGTTTACATACTAGCAAATAAAGTCAGGCAAACAATAAATATAATAATTAAGTACACACAGTAAATTAGAAGGAGATCAGTGCTTTGAGAAAAAATAATGGGGCAGGGTAAAGGAGTTGGGGGGGGCAGTGAAGAGGCAGTTACAAATTCAAAACAGGGTGACATCTGAGTAAAAACTTGAAGATGAGGAAGTTGAGATTGCTGTTGTCTGTGAAAAGAGACTAGTAGAAGCTAGAATTTTCAGTGTAAGAGCTCTTAGGCCAGAGGAGCATGCTTGAGGTGATGAAGGAACAGTGGAGTCCAGTATGGCCAGAGAGGAGTGAGAAAGAGAGAAAACAGGAAATGAAGCCACAGAGGTATGGAAGGGAGAAGCACGCAACATGTAGGGACTTGTAGGAATGAAATGAAGAGCCAATGGAGGGTTCTGAGGAAAGGAGTGATACTGATTGGATAAGCTTTAAAAGAATAACTATGGCTGGTGTGTTGAGACTACATGGAAGCAAGGGAAACGAGTTAGGAGAGACAGAATGGAGTCTCTCAGAACTTTAGAACTCACAGGGGCCTTGGAAATAACTTTTTTCAAGTCTTTCATTTTAGAGATAAGGAAACTGAGGCCCAGGAAGTTAAGTGAGTTCTCCAAAGTCAAGTATTAAGTCTGGAATTATCTACTTTGCATTTGTACAGCCTTTTCAGTGCTTTCAGGTTTATCATTCCATTTGGTGCTCAACAAGGCTCTGGACAGTTCACAGGGTAGCTGATAGCGGACATTCATTTACAAAACTGCTGGCCAAAATTAGGGACCAGGTTTAGAATATTCTTTCAATACTCAATATAAAATCATTAACTGCCTACACAGGGAGTGAGTCCGCAATCGTGCCCATAATATCACTAAGTGCTAAATAACCTCATTAATTCACACCTCCAAGTAACAGAAATGACTCACTTTTACATGATCTAATCCTATGGTTCTATAACAAAGCCAAGGCTACCAAATGTCAGCCATGTGTATTAGGTGGCATGACATCCACTACAAATTAGGGAAAAGAATCGATAATTCTGAGGTAAATGAGAAACAGTGATTTTGTTCCCCATGATACTATGTTCTCAGGACTCTTCCTCTCCCCTTTCTTTCCCACCCAGTCTCATCCTGCTAGGTCTTTCTCAGATTAGAAACTAGGTGATAAACAACTAATTCCCATAGGATAGTTGTTGATAATAGCACAAGCTATTATCACTCTCCAGCAGTATGTGTACTTTAAAAGGAAACGAAAAACCTTCAAATCTCAAAGGAACTGCAGTCAAGTTAGCAGGGAATATTATTTTGAAGAAGACATCCTAGCATTCTGTCAAATCACAATAAATAAACTGAAACTCAACAACTGTTTACTGATGATCTACCATACTGTCATTCACAAAGATAAGACATGGTTATTGCCCTTAAGATGCTCAGCCTAGTGGAAGAAGACAACACAGAAAATACTAGCTTTTGTTTACTGAATGTCTGCTATACAATTAGGCACTGAGCTAACTGCTTTTCATGAGCAATACATATCAAGCACCATATTTACTTCAGTGCCTAGCAAAACATAAGTGTTCAATATATTGTGGCCATAATCACTATAATTATTACTTTCATAATTGTGTTTAATCTTTACCTCTACTCTATGAAATAGTTATTAGCTTTACTTTAAGACAAAGACACTGAGGCTCAGAGAGGCTGAATAATATGCTCAAGGTCATATAGCTATTAAATGCCAGGATGCAAACTCAAATCTGTATGATTCTATAACTTATGCTATTAATAACTATACAATATTCTAAATTTCCATAACATTAATAGAAAGATGTTTGATTTCACCTGGAAGTCTGATGAGTCGGCTAACAAGAATATGCTATAAAGAGGAAGTGACATTTAAGCTGGATCCTGAATGACCATTAATTTACCAAGTGGGAAAGAAACGAGGTGAGAGTTGAGTTTGGTCCAGGTAAAAGATGATAAGGGTCTGACCAAAGAAGTGGCAAAAAATATAGAGAAGAAGAAAGGTAACAGGCTGTATGTAGGAGACAGTCTCTCAAAAATCTGTGAGCAGTAAGGAAAAGGTATCAAGGATGACTCAAAACTTTCTAGTTTGGGTGAATGGAAAAAAATATTTCTACTGCTGAAATTGAGAAAGCACAGAGAGAGGTGGGCTTTAGGGACAAATCACGATTTTGTTGTCGACACAGTGAGTTTGAAGTATATTTGGGACAACCAAGCAAGGAAATCTGTTAGGTGGCTGGAAACCATGGTCAAATTTAGGAAAGAGGTCAAGGGAGAAGACAAAGATTTGGGAGTCACTAATGTGACTATAGTAGTTTGAAAAAATGAGAGTATAAGAGACTGACACAGAGGAGCACTAGTGCTATCTACATAAAGGCCAGTCTTGACACTGAGACCATACTGAACTCTGAAAATTAACAGGGCCTTATTATATTATGCCCCCAAATCACAATATGTCCAACACTGATGAACAGAAAGCATGCATGAAGGAGGCACAGAGAATGCACAAAGTTATACAGTTTAAGTGGTGGAATGGACACGAGAAACCAGGTGCTCTCAATCTTGTATTATTTACATTCCACAGGTTTCTCTAAACTCCTCTCCCCAACACACACACACACACACCCCAAGGACTATGTTGTTGTGAAAAAAATAAAAAACACTCAAATCTCAAACAAGCATATAAATGTTCCCTTTAAAACTCCCTATTAATAAAGGGTATTTCTGAAAAAACCCACAGTTAACATCATACTTAACAGTATAAGACTGAACAAGGCAAGGATGTCAGCTCTTGCCACTTCTAGTCAACATTGTACTTGAGGCTATAGTCAGGGCAATTAGACAAGAAAAAAGAAAAAAAGACATCCATATTGGAAAGGAAGTAAAAATATCTCTATCTGCAGATGACATGATCTTGTATATAGAAAAACACTAAAGAATTCACAAAAAAACTATTAGAGCTAATAAGTTCAACAAGGATGCAAGATACAAGATCAATAAATACATATTAATTGTATTTCTATACAAAGCAATAAATAACCCAAACATAAAATTGAGAAAATAATTCCACTTATAACAGAATCTAAAAGAACAAAATACTTAGAGGGCCAGCCCTGGTGGCCTAGTGGTTAAGTTCAGCTTGCTCTGCTTTGGCAGCCTGGGTTCAGTTTCTGGGCATGGACCTACACCACTCGTCAGTGGCCATACTGTGGCAGTAGCCCACATGCAAAATAGGGGAAGTCTAGCAACATATGTTAGCTCAGGGTGAATCTTCCTCAGCAAAAAGAGGAAGGTTGGTAACAGATGTTAGCTCAGGACAAATCTTCCTCAGCAAAAATAAATAAATAAATAGATAGATAAAAAAAATTACTTATGAATAAATTTAATGAAAGAAGTTCAAGACTTGTACTCTGAAGACCACAAAACATGTCTGAGAAATTAAAGACCTAAATAAATGGAAAGAGATACCACGTTCATGGATTGGAAAATTTAAAACTGTCAAGGTTGCAATATAGTCATGTAGTGCATAATACATTTCAGTCAATGACCAACCACATATACAGCAGCGGTCCCATAAGATTAGTACCATACAGCCTAGGTGTGTAGTAGCCTATACAATCTAGGTTTGTGTAAGTACACTCTAAGATGTTTACACAACAATAAAATCACCTAGCGACACATTTTTCAGAATGTCTCCCCATCATTAAGTGACACATAACTATACTCTCCAAATTGTGTGAGAGATTCAACACAATTTCTATCAAAATCTCAGTTCACTTTGTTGCAGAAACTGACAAGCTGATCCTAAAATTCATATGGAAATGCAAGCAACTGAGAATAGCCAAAACAATCTTGTAAAGAAGAACAAAGTTAGAACACTCACAATTCCTGATTTCAAAACTTACCACAAAACTATAATAATCAAGAAGGTAATACTGACATAAGGATAGACATGTAGATCAGTGGAACAGAACTGAGAACCCAGATAAACACTGATACATTTATGGCCAGTTGATTTTCTACAGGGTGTCAAGACAATCCAACGGAGAAAGAAGAGTCTTCAACAAGTGATGCTAGGGAAATTGGATATCCACATGTAAAAGAATGAAGTTGAACCCTTACCTCATACTATGTACAAAACTTAACTCAAAATGGATCAAAGATCTAAACGTAGGAGCTAAAATGATAAAGCTTGTAGAAAAAAGCAGAGGGGGCTGGCCCTGTGGTGGAATGGTTAAGTTTGCGCACTCTGCTTCCGGCCCAGGGTTTCGTCGGTTCGAATCCTGGGCGCCGACATGGCACTGCTCATCAGGCCACACTGTGGCAGCACCCCACATGCCACAACTGGAAGGATCCACAACTAAAAATACACAACTATGTACTGGGGGGTTTTGGGGAGGAAAAGGAAAAATAAAATCTGTAAAAACAAAAAACAGGGGCTGGCCCAGTGGCGCAGTGGTTAAGTTTGCATGTTCCGCTTGGGCAGCCTGGGGTTCACCGGTTTGGATCCTGGGTGCGGACATGGCACCGCTTGGCAAGCCATGCTGTGGCAGGCGTCCCATGTATAAAGTAGAGGAAGATGGGCATGGATGTTAGCTCAGGGCCAGTCTTCCTCAGATAAAAGAGGAGGATTGGCAGCAGTTAGCTCAGGGCTAATCTTCCTCCAAAAAAAAAAAAGCAGAGATGTAAATCTTCATGACCTTGGATTAGACAATGGTTTTTCAGATATGAGCAGAAGCACAAGCAACTAAAGGAAAAATAGGTAAATTAGACTTCATCAAAATTTACAGCTTTTGTGCCTCAAAGGACATTATCAAGAAAGTGAAAAGACAATCTATAGAAATTTACATAGAATATAAAATGGTGCAGCCACTCTTGGAAAAAGTTTTGCAGTTCCTCTAAAAGTTAAACAGAGCTATCATATGACCCAGCAATTCCATTCATAGGTATATTCCCAAGAGAACTGAATATATGTCCACACAAAAACTTGTACATGAATGTTCATAGCAACACAATTCGTAATAGCCAAAAAGTGGAAACAACCCAAAATTGTCTATGTTCATAGCAACATTAGTCATAACAGCCAAAGTGGAAACAACCCCCATGTACATCAATGGTGAATGGATAAACAAATGTGGTATATCTACACAATGGAATATTATTCAGCTATAAAAAGGAATGGAGCACTGATACATGCTACAACATGGACAAACCTTGAAAACAGGCTAAGTAAAAGAAGTCAGACACAATAAGGTCACATGCTGTATGATTTCATTTATATGAAATGTCCAGAACAGGCAAATCCATAAAGACAGAAAGTAGATTAGCAGTTGACAGGGGCTGGGGGAAAGGGAGAATGGTGGTATGTGTGTGCGACTGCTAATGGTTCCAAAGACTTTTTCCTGGGGTCATGAAATATTCTTGAATTAAACAATGGTGAGGGTTGCACAACTTTATAAATATACTATAAAACCACTGAATTGTACACTTAAAAAAAAGAAAATGTGAGTATCTTAATTTTCAAAAACTTGTATAAGGAAAAAGAAATCCCCACATATAACCTGTTAGCTCACCTCTTCTCCCCAAATTCTCCAACTATCTAACAGTTATTAATGGGTTCTGGAAACAGATTATTTTCTACTTTTTTGACAATAAATAAGGAAAGGCAGGAACATGAAAGCCATCTGACAAACATGCAAAAAGCTGAAATTCTGCCCACACTTTAGGCCACCAGACAGCATTTCTCAACCTTCCATTCACATGAAATTTAAGTTAATCACATGGAAGATTTTCAAAGATTTCCTTAAATTCTTAAGTCAGGCTCCTGGTCAAAGCCTACTATTAGGTGGTCAATCCTGATTTGACTTCTTCAATCAAAGTGCTGACAATAGTTTCAAAGACTAGTCTCAGAGCCACTACAGTAATTATTTTGACTGGAAGCTCCCTCTCCCCAATTACACGGAGAGATTCCATGTTAAATGAAAAGGAAATCTACAATAATGACCTATCAGTACAGAATGCATACTTCCAGAGAATCTAAAATAAAGTATACCCAGCTAGAATCCCAATTCTGTTCTGTCAAAAGATCATAAATATATTAATGAAAGTCTCTTTTGGGAAAGGCTACATTTGATATTGCAAATGTCAGAGAGTACTTTTAGCCACCAGTCTCTTGTAGTCCTTGCTTCATTTTAACATTAAAGAGGAACAACAAATAAGTCCAAAGTACATTTCCCTAGTAGGCCACGATTTTAATTTTCTTTACCACAAACATCGAAGAGTTAAATGAAAATCTAAACATCTATGTAAACATCTAATAAGCAGAAGTCCAGACTAGTCAATATAAATTCAGATAGAAAATTATACAGAAAAAGAAGGAGATTGATTTCTGTGCAGTTGCCTTAACTAAAATGTTACTCTAAGGGAAAAGAAAAAGTCCCTGTGGCTCAGTTTGTCTCAAGATTCTATGAAAGACAACACTTTTCTTTTTATACAACAAGAAATCTCAGACGACTTTCTTGACCAAGCTTATCAATGAAAGCAAATCATTACATTACAGATACCTCTGTCCAAAAAGGGGAAACAGATTAACACTTAGCCTTCAAAACTAACAAAACTGGCACCAGCCCCGTAGTGTAGTGGTTAAGTTCGGTGTGCTCCACTTCAGTGGCCTGGGGTTCGTGGATTCAGATCCTGGGCATGGATCCACACACCACTTGTGAGCCACACTGTGGTGGCAACCCACATACAAAATAGAGGAAGACTGGCACAGATGGTAGCTCAGGGTGAACCTTCCTCATCAAAAAAAAAAAAATTAAAATAAATAAATAAAATAAATAACAAAACCATTCCCCACTACACACTCATTCATCACTACTAATTTAAAAAACAAAGTAAACACCCAGACTTCTAAAAAGAATCACAGATGAAGATAAAAACCTGGCTTGAGACAAGTTAAAAAAACTTAAATATAGAAGACAGAGTTTCATACTCCAGGGTGAAATTTCATCAAATGTAATAAAATCTAGCCAAGCAGGGCCAGACCAGGTCAGTTCTCAAATGGGAAAATTAAAGATGCTTAAGGGAACGGGGTTGAGATTCATGAGATGTAGATGATGGCCATGCCAGTCCTGAACCAATAATCTCAACTAGTTCCACAACATTAAAAAAAATTCTTCTGTTAAAACGAATATAGAATTAAATATGATTTTTCTGTTCTTCCTTTTACCTTTCTGCATTTTCCAAATTCTTTATAATAAAGCATTTATCACTTTTATGATATTTACAACTTTTTTAAAAAAGGCACTAATAGTAGGTTTCAATGCCTGAATGCTGAAACTTCACTAGAAGAAAATTATCTCAAAGAAACATCAGACCAAGTAGACAGGTTGCTATAATTCACAAGGTCAGGACATTCTCACTTGCCAAGTAGACAGTTTGCCCTGAGGGCATCAGAGATAACCATGCTTGTACTTTACCCCAATCTTCTCTCTGACAAAATAGGCTTTTGTCTAGAGTCACCAGATGCCTCAGCAAATGCCTTAGCCAAGTGCCAGAGGCTCAGAGCCTAGATAACACAGCTGAAGCTTGGTACTCCTATACAGGAATTAAGAAACAATCCCCAGCCCACAACTCCATTGAGCAAGCTTTGGCAGCTGCCAGGGCCAGTAAAGAATAATGAGGGGACAAGAGTCCTGAGGCATAGTTACACCTTTTTCCCATACCAATGCTCTCCTTTTGTCCTCAGATGGCTCACTCTGCTGTCAATTTCAGGTCTTACTGGTCTCCTTGGTTTAGCCACCATGGCTGTCTATTCTCTTTAAAAAACCACGCTGGCAATGATGGGATTTTAGCAAAACTTAAAACACTTCCAAATAAACTGACAGTACCTTGCTTAGGGCACTTTCATAAAAGTTATGAGCCTTGATTCTACCTAGTTAAATCCCTTCTGGCTTTCGCCTTGGCAGATCAGAATATTAATAGGCTGTTCTAGGAGAATTGTAAAACACTCCATATCCAACCATTTCCTGTGCCTTTAAATGTTAACACTAGGCGGGGGGAAAAGGAAAAAATTAAAACAAAACAAGAAAAGGAAAGGAAAAAACCCTTCCCTCAGGGCAATGCCCAGACCCCAGAGACCAAACTCCCTCCCTGCTCTATTTCCAGCCACACTACAGCCAAAGCCAAGAACAATTCTTCCACTTACAGAGCCTTCCACACATTTCTCTCCTCAGCCAACTGTGGAGCCAAGATGAGAGACTCTGCTGGCACATGCCAGTTCTTGTTTATGAGCTGGTTACCACCTCAAAGGCTGCTTGGCCCAAGGCCTGCCCTCTCTTTACAGGATCTTTCTAACTTCAAAATGGGGTATTTTCTTGGACTCCTTTCAAGAAACTGAGGTGGGTTACTTAACCTATTGCTTCCAGCTTGGGTCCTATCCAAAGACTTTTCTGGGGACTATATTCTCAGGGAGCAGTCAACATCATCCAATATGGAAGGTCATTCTATCCACCTATACAAAGTAGAGAAAAACGGAAAGATTTTATACTAAAGGTAAAAGCAAACACTTTCAGAAGTGCCTTCAGTTGCCATCAAGAAAGGGGTCCTAAGAGTTGAAATGACCAAGATCAGGTGATCCTCTCCTTTGCTATCACAGTACAGAAAGTGTGGAAAGAAAGATCCCTGTTTTGCTGATAATTCAACTCTGTCCTGTACCCAGAACTTATTTCTGAAATTTTGTAAAAGAAACTTTCCTAGGTTGAATTCCATACACTATTGGCTAGGAGTTGATAAGAGACACTTGGAAGCCAGATTTTCAGACTATTTTATGCTACCTTTCCATTCTTCCATGGCTCACTTTCTCCCTTTAATTCCCCCTCACCTTTTAGGGATTGAGGAAGAAGAGTGAAAACCGAGACATACTTAGATGAAGTTACAGGTTAGAGTCTGGTTCTCTACTGTCTTTGGTGAAAAAAGGATTTAAAAAAAACTTTTCGTGGAAACATAATATTCACAACAGAAAACTGCATATATCATATATGTACAGCTCACTGCATTTTCATAAACATACACAGTTGTGTAACACACATCAAGAAATAGTAGCAAACAGTTCTAAAATGGAGATCTTGCCCTCTAGGATACATGTGGCAATGTCCGGAAACATTTTTGGTCACCTCAACTTGGGCAGAATGCTACTGGCATCTTATGGGTAAAGGCAAGGATGGTGTTAAACATCCTACAATACACAGGATCCACCTGCCTGGAAAAACAGGAGAGGCTGCAAGGAAGAGAAAATAGACCAGACATTTGTAGTTGCTGGTCTACCACTACTAGATCAACCCATACTATGCACTTACAGGGCACTTTTAATCCACACAAAATTTAAGGAAAATGAGATTCAGAGAGGTTAATCTGCAAGATCCCACATCTACTATTTGGCAGTATTGGAATTCAAACACAGATCTAATTACAAACTCTATGATTTTATTTTAATTCCATAATGGAAGTTGAGAATGATTTGGAAGATGCAATGAAAAGCAGGAAAAATACAGAAAATGGTTGTAGTAAAAAGCAAGGATTACTCTTTCATTGTTCACAAGTAGCATGGGAAAGGGACTTTTCCTTAAAGTATAATTCAATCCAGTAAATCAAATCTAACTACAGAACCAAGCAAGTTCTATAATCCCTTTCAGAGAATTTCTTAATGTTTTTGTAGGCATGTATTCCTGGCTGTAGTTTTGTATGCTCTCCATTACACAAGGAAGCACTTCCTAATATACCATCCAAGTTAGCCACCTTTTTGGAGTTCCTCAGGGATCTATCCTGTGCCCCCTTCTTTTCGTCCCATTCAACAGACACCCTCTACTCAGGTAAATTCAACCACTTGTATGGTGTCAATTACCATTTATTTGTTCACTTTAGTAACTCCTACATCTTTGGATTTCCAGTTCTCTCCCATGACCTCCAGACCTTAACGGACACTTCCACTTGGTTGTTCATTCATTTAACTCTCTCCTCCAAATTAACTACTATTCATCCTTCAGATATTTACTCAGACCTCTTCATGAATATTTTCTCTGACCTCCACCCTGATACACACGTGATTTGATTCCATTCTGTCTCTCCTACTAGACTGTATGCCCACTGGACTTATTATTCAGTAGCCTGCAAGACAAAGTTTGGAAATGATTCTCAAAGATATAGAAACATACAAGCAGGACAAATGCAGTGAGTGATAAGGAACCATCCATCTCATAAGATCAATACGAGAAAATTTAAGAAAAGATAATTTTTACTAAGTGAGCACCACACCAAAATCTAAGTTTCCTTTAAAAGTCCTATTCATTTGTTTGTTGAGAGATATTATCTAGACCAAAAGACATCATCTCTTGCTATCAACTCCTACAATTTCTAGCCATAACCACCCCCAAAGGGTGATAAACCAACAACCAGTAAATAGGTGGTAGGGAAAGTACTAAGATTTGTTTCTTGTTGTTAAAATTAAAAACAAACTATCAAAGTTTATATTCAAGCACTCATTCACTACCATGACAAAGCCCAACCCTATTACCTCTTCACTGCCACTGCCTTACAAACAGACCTCTCAAGCTGCTCCCAGCTCATTTCAACAAGCTTTCACCAGTATCA
Source organism: Equus quagga (assembly GCF_021613505.1). Taxonomy (NCBI): domain Eukaryota; kingdom Metazoa; phylum Chordata; class Mammalia; order Perissodactyla; family Equidae; genus Equus; species Equus quagga. Next base: position 58,285,881 of record NC_060268.1, on the reverse strand, counting down.
AAGCTTTATGGAGGCAAGGGAATGGGAACGATTAAAGTAGGATTTGCCTGGCCCTTTTCTGCTGTTTTTGGTTATCAGACATGAAACGGAGGATACAATGTGACTAGCGAATAAAAACAAATGAAAATCTGAAAATTTTCGTCAGATATGAAAACATCATTGAGGTATTATTTTCCAACTATCTTCCCCAACTTTGCTCTGAATGCCACTTCAGGTCACTAGTCCAGCAGAAGCTAGGGACAGCCCCACCTAACTTAGCTTCTACACAATAGTCAGTCTTTTCCTCTGTGTGTGATATTTGAGAAGACCTACCTGCTTAGTTCTAAGTGGGTGATTAGAGGGTCAGGAAGTGAAATTATTTTAAGCCTTTTCCCATCCCCTTTGAAAAGAAGTTCTATTTTACAAAGGCTGAGGGGCAAAAACCCAGAGCTTCCCAAATCAGTAAGCTCAGAATTTCCGTTTCTAAGAGCTATGCCCTGAGCAAACTGCTTCCCAAGGAGAAGCAAACTGTACTTTTCCACCTCCTCTGTGATGATGTATTTATCTACACCCAGAATCATTTTTACTTAGCTCTTCAACGTGAAAACTTCTGTCCCTCCATCCTACAGGGCAATTGTAATGTTCTGTCCAAGAGCTGCCACTAGCACACAGCTAAAAGCATAGCACTGGCACCAAGCCTTCAAATAAGGTATACTTATTCACGGCAGTGTCACCTTTAAGCAGTAGCTAACAGCAATTTCAAACTATGGGTAAAACCTCATCATCAACAGTACAATGGTTTTCTTGATACAACCAATGCTGTGCCCCGACTATAATGAATGCCCATGGTAGAACATAAAAAAACGACTACTTTTTCCTGGGTAATTATTTTCAATTGGGGAAGAGGAGAAAAGCCCTCTCTAAATCTGCATAACTAAATATATCCCATCTGGTTAAGAAGGACCAATAACAAATGTAAAGGTGAGTCTCAGAAATAACAAAAAATAATTAAAGTAACAACAGGATTTTTTAAAAGCATGGTTTAGATTCTGGCTGAAAGCCAGAAAAGGACAGAAAGTGAAGAGTAGCTCAAAGAAGTTACTAAAGGCAATGGGCCTAAGAAAGAGAGACTAGACTAGACTAGACTAGACTAGACTAAATATCAGAGATATTTATGTTAGTAAGAAGAGAATAGCTGTTGTTCAGTTCGCTTATAGGATGGTTCCTGTCTAACTCAAGGGTTAAGACTTGAGTTTACCATATAGAAACAGCCTCATTTATTCAGTGACCAAGGGGATCCAAAGAGAAGGAATTTGTGGGTATGGTAAGGAACATGAAAGTTGGAATTGAAAAGTAAATGCTACAAAAGAATAATGATTATATTTAGATGGGTTCAATCCTTGGGCCTGTAAATTTCTACTATAGAGAGAATCTGGACCCAAAGGTTTCCTCTACTGTCATAAAATATCTTTGTACACTAAACAAATAACTGAACAAACATAATCAAATCAACTATATGTGGCTGGCAAAAAAAAAAAAAAACAACAAAGAAAAAAGAACAATTTGAATGGTTTGGGCCTCACAGTTATTCTACTCATTGAGTATATACTCTGGAGGGAGCCAGAAATGGAAGACTTGAACTGGCTGTTCACTTATCTGGTTTCTACTATCATGTGCCTCTCATAGTGTAAGCATTTCACCAGGGTTAGGGTAATTACAAATACATATTTTTCATTAATACAGTCCTTAAACAGAAGCCAGCTTTTACATGAGACTGCAACTGAAGAAATAATGGTTTGTTTCAATGCTGGAGAAAAAACTGTTTGTGTTGAATTTATGAAGCCAGCATGTCAATATCCAACATGGCGTCATCTTAAGTAATTTTTAAGGGTACTTTCTGATTCAGTGCTTCACACCCTGACTTTAGAACCTGATCCTTGTAAGAGATGGGAAAGGACAGGAGAGATACGAGAGGCAAACAAAAATGAAAGAACTTCTGTCTCTTTCTGAAATTGTAAGAAGCAATCAGCTTGTTTGATTTCAAATCCCCACATTCTCAATCCAAGCACATATGTAAAAGCAAAATGAAAAATGCTTTATGGCATATTTTATCTAAAAGACACTACAACAAGTTTAGGAATCTGTATACTGATAGAATTAAGATCTAGTCTAATATGGTGTATATAAATGTCTGGTTACTTTGTATGATGACTTCTTCCCCACTTTTGCCAATTTTTTCTCCTATGTAATGGTATATGCATCTAAGATACTCCAAAACCTAAAAAGACCCATCTAAAGTACAGATTAATGTAAATTCTGCGAGCACAGGTAATAAATGTACAGTACTAAAAACCATATGCTAAATTTTATTATATGAGAATTTAAGGTTATATAATTATAATTTTGTCCAAAATAATGACATTCCATAATATTTTTAACTATGAGTATGCAGCATATTAAATATGTGTTCATCTCAAATAACAATTAGCATTCTAATTACTATTCTTCCTTAGGTATGAGAATTAAAATCCGAGCAGGGAATTACTTTATACTCAAAAACATTTACTTCTTCTCTTGACTTCAAAGAAATAGTATATGTTTATTTAAAAAAACACAAAGAACTTAGAGATGGAACTTCTACTATTTCTGTGAGGTGACGCTCTCTCTTCTGAAAATAGCAAGCTTAATTTGAATGTGTCCAGAAGCAGGCTCAGGAATAAAGTCTTTATTGGATAGCTGCATTATTTTATTTCGGGGTGCCATGGATTTTGAGAAAATTAAGTACACCATTGTCCAATAATAAACACAGAAATACATTCACAAATCAATGAGAAAAGAAACTTCTTTTGGATTAGCAATAAATTTAGATTATGCAAGCCTGTTTTCTGTTCCCTTCTAATTTACATGGAAAAAATATCACAAATTGCCTATATATGGCAAACGTATCTAGTCATAAGAATTTTGCTCAAATTTGTCTAAAACATTCTGGAATGATAATTTAAAACTGAATCAGTAACACTGAAATGGATGCTCTGCCTTAAAGGCTATAACTATCAGAAATTCAACAATTAATTCTAATTAAGGGGATAATGAGAAGTCAGAGTCATTATAGCTGTATTCCTAGATGACTGACCCCAACACAATGACTGAGCCATGAAAAAGGAGAGCTGCAGGAGAATCTTGAGCATGCTGTAAAACACTCGAGGTTCACACGATATCTAAAGTGCAGTGCATACTCCACCTGGAAATGGAAAAAAGCAAGGACAACTTTAAGAGTTCCACGGCTAAGGGAGTAACATGGATTCCCAGAGACTGTGTAGTGAAGCTACAGTCCTTTCCACAACAGTAGTGGTTTTTAACCAGGAGGTATATTAAAAGTACCTGTTGAAGTTTTAAAAGAACCTGTACATGCTTGGGATCCCCAACCCTAAAGATTTTACTTCACTAGGGCACTTTTACTTTGTAAAAGCTCCAGAAGTGATTCTGATATGCACCTCCAGTTGAGAAGCCTCAGCACCAAGAGACTCTTCAGTCTGAATGTTAATTTCTCTAACCTCATGCTACTTTGATTGGTGTGATATGATGAATATGTTTACCTCCTTCCTACAATACTTTCTATTACCTTTCACTAAGGTTTGATTCAGTGCAGAACGAAGTACTTGACTTCTGAAGAAATATATCAACTAGGAAATATCAACTCTAAGCTGAGTGGGCTGGGTACCAGATTATAAAAAACTCTTCACAGGGGCCAGCCCAGTGGTATAGCGGTTAAGTTCACGTGCTCTGCTTTGGCAGCCCAGGGTTCATGGGTTCGGATCCTGGGCACAGACTCACATACCATTCATCAAGCTATGCTGTGGCAGCATCCTACAAACCAAATAGAAAAGACTGGCATAGATGTTAGCTCAGGGCTAATCTTCTTCAAGCAAAAACAGAGGAAGACTGGCAACAGGTGTTAGCTCAGGGCCAATCTTCCTCACCGAAAAAAACAATAACAACAAAAACTTTTTACATGAGTGATAATAAATGAAGAGAATCCATTACCAAACAAAAACAGAGGCCAAGGGAAGACATACAGATGGCCAACAGGCACACGAAAAGATGTTCTACATCACTGATCATCAGGGAAATGCAAATCAAAACCACAACGAGATATCACCTTACACCTGTTAGAATGGATATTATCAAAAAGACAAGAGATAACAAGTCTTGGCAGGGATGTAGAGAAAAGGAAACCCTTGTGCACTGTTGGTGAGAATGTAAATTGGTGCAATCACTATGGAAAATAGTTCGAAGGATCCTCAAAAAATTAAAAACAGAACTACCATATGATCCAGCAATTCCATTTCTGGGTATTTATCCAAAGAAAATGAAAAAACTAATTCAAAAAAATATCTGCACCCCCATGTTCACTGCAGCATTATTTACAATAACCAAGACATGAAGACGATCTAAACGTCCATGGTTGGAGGAATGAATAAAGAAAATGTGGTGTGTATATATATATATATATGAATACACACACACACACACAATGGAATATTATTCAGCTGTAAAAAAAAAAAAGAAAGAATGGAATTTTGTCATTTGCAAAACATGGATGGACCTTGAGGGCATTATGCTAAACAAAATAAGTCAGACAGAAAAAGATAAATACCATATAATCTCACTTATATGTGGAATCTAAAAACAAAACAAACAAAAAAAACAAGCTCATGGATATAGAGAACAGATTGGTGGTTGCCTGAGGTGAGGGGTAGGCAAAAGCGGGGAAGAGGATCAAAAGTTACAAATTTCCACTTATAAAATGAGTATGTCATGGGGATATAATGTATAGCATGGTGACTATAGTTAATAATACTGTATTACATATTTGAAACCTAGGAGAGTGAATCCTGAAAGTTTTCACGACAAGAAAAAATTTGTAATTATGTATGGTGATGGATGTTAATTGAACTTATTGAAGTGATCATCTTGCAATATCTACAAATATCAAATCATTATGTTGTACACTTGAAACTAACATAACATGCCAATTATATCTCCAAAACAACAACAACAACAAAAAGCCAAGAAAGGGTTTAACGGCCAGGTCTGGCTCATCTAAACACAATCTAGTATTTGCCACTAAGGCCAGAGCTCAGTGGGTCTCAAATTTAAAAAGCCATTAGAGTATTTTTCAGGTGCACAGTCAAATTGTGCTCTCCCAACAGATAACATTTCAAGTTGAAAACAGACCACTTCCAAAAATCTAAGAACTACCTTTTTATTTCCTACAGTTAGCGACAAAATTCACAAAAAGCATCTCAATCCTCATTCTTCTCCTGGCTGTTCAGACTACCTGTAGGAAGGAGTTCTAATCCCTTCAAAAGGCTAAAGTCTGCACTCTTTGACGATTAACAGAGGGGAAAAAAAAAAGTTCTAAACTAAAACGATCATGTTATATTCATTTTAATACTTAGAAAAATACTTCAGAAAGCTGTGTATATACCAAACAAACCAACTTTAATGGGAAATAGCTAAGCAAGAGCCATGGTTCTTCAGCCTGAGATCAGCCCTGCACCAAACGGAGTCCAATAAACCCTTCCAAACTAACCAACCAATCAAACAATAAAGCCCCAAACCTCAATGGCTCCAAATGCTCTGAATCAGTCTCTTGTCAAGCCTTCCTGGAAATCAGCAGGAATCAGAATATTAGCTATCACAAACTCATTATTTTCCAAAATCTCCTGGGGCTTAACTCTTCAAAGTCTCTCAGGATATCCTTTCACTTTAATTTCACTATGACCTTGCACTTCATAGCTAATAACATTATATCAGCAATAGCTAACATTTATTGAGTACTTAGGATATGCTAGGCTCTGGGCTGAGTGCTTAACCCTCTTTATCTCATCTAATCCTCACAATAACCCTATGAGGTCAGTACTATTATTCACTTCTACATAACTGATGAGAAAAGTGAGGCTTAGAAAAGTTAAATAATTTGAATCTCTCTTCTGTTCTCAAAGTCCCAAATCTTTCCAATTTTAGATTCTTGTCAGTTTGGACAAGAACTCAGGGAAAAAAAATCATACCTACTGTCCCGAGTTACTTTTTATCCCTTAAAGTTTTTGGTGAATGTGATCTCACTATTAAAAGGGAAGGGTGTTCTACAACAGAGGATCTCAAACTTTAGTGTATATCACGATCAATGGGAGTGCTCACGTTAAAACACAAATTGCTGGGCCTCAACCCTAGAGTTTCTGATCTGGGGACCTGGGATGGAGCCTGATATTCAAATTTTTAACAAGTTCCCAGATGCTGCTGCTGGTACAGGGACACTGCTTTATAAGAAGGTAAAAGGAAGTAATCCTCGCTCACCTTAGCTATCACCTTCTCATGTGAAAACACTTCTCTAGAGTACTTCCAACAAGACAGACACTTAGGATTTAAAAACACCTGCAGGGGCTGAAAGCTAAAAGACTACTTCCTCACTTAACAAAGGTGACCAATGACATTAAGGAAGTGGAAATCCAAAAAAAGGAAAATTAAGGACAGAATGATTGTAAACTCTGCTCAAGAACCTCTTACCATCCACACTTTACTTCTTCAGCTTGAAAAGTGTTACCTTTAGATCTCCCAGGGCAAGAGAAATGCCAAAAGAAAAAGGAAGTAGATTATTTTGTAATACTGAAAAAAGGACAGACTCTGAAAATATAATAGAATTCTGCCCTACAGCCAGAAAATTTCAAAATGCTATAAATTCTTCCTGTCTCTCCTTTGTCACACTATCCTCCATCTCAAAAGCTATTCCTCTTACCTAAAACTGACCCAAAGTCTATACTTTCTTAGGTAGCTTAAACATTGATTATGCCAATGTTATCTAGGATGAATGACTTCAGGGAATAGGATTTGTTAAAAATGTCTCTTCAGCCAGCCAGGGAAGCTTCTTACTTGGGTGGGTGCTCCCAACCATGACTAAACTGTATCAGGAGAAACATATTTTAAAATATTAATATGGCCTGGCACCTTCCTGATGCTAATCCTGCCAGGCCCATTCCAATGGCACAATTGGGAAATTAACTGAAGAGAAAAGCAATCTTCCCTCTGTTCTCTACTTTCAGATACTCCTCCTCTACAGCTTTGCCATGCTCAGACTCATTCTATACACATACACAGAGATAGAACATGCGTGCACACACAAATAACTCTCAGCAGGAACCAAAAATCAAAGCCTAACCCCACGGTTTTTAAGTGAGCAAGTCCAATTTCCTTCTTTGTAGCCCTTGACACATGCTGGCTGGGAGCCGTCTGGATTTTTTTCTGCCTTGTTCCTGCACCAGAAGGCTCTGCACTGCAGGTCAGGGGATGATAAGGAAATGAACAGCGTAATTTCCAAGGCCTCTGAACACGGCCCTGTCAGCAGCTCTGGAGGCGGGTTACTCAAGCATGGCTTGAAGAGTGAAAACCACAGAGAGGAGGGCTCAGACAGCCAGCAGTGGCAGGATCTTAGCTGTGTATATTACTGCCACCTCCAGCCTGAAAGCCCAAGCCCTGCTGCCTCCCTGGAGGAGCTCTGCTGGTAAAAGCTCTTATACCCAAATGGCAAAAATACAAGTTCACTCTGGGGGAGGAAGATTAAGGACTAGGACTTAGATTTTCCATGCACGCTTGTGTAGAAACAAAAACATTTAGTGCCCTTCCAGCATACATGAGATTGCACATGCTGGGAAACCCACAGTAACATCTATCCTACATACCCAACACCCCACACCAGAGATATGGCCAGAAAGGAAACTCAATTCATATGAAATCTGAAATTCAACAGGCTACTTCAGTATCCTTTGAAGCCAATTTTTGGTCTCCCAACTCCCAAACTCCATTACAAATACCAGGGGCTTTAGAACACATCACCAGCATGCAAAATTCCCAAGCCAGGTTTGGAACTACTTCTGAGCACAGTGCTGAAAATCTTAGCCAACATGTTTATCTATTTATACTGGGCTTCCTGTATAGGTAGAATGTTGTTACATTTCGGTCCATTATTGTCTAGGGCAGACTGACACATTTTACATCAAAACATGTTTTTCTTTTTTCCTAATATTTACTGAATGCTTCCCATGTGCCAAGCACTGTTCTAAGTGTTTTATATGAAGTAACTAATTTAATCTCACAACAACCCTATGTAGGGACTATTGTTTCCCTCATTTTGCTGATAAGAAAACTAAGGTAGAACAGTTAAGTAACTTGCTCAAGATCACTCAGTTAATAAGTGGCAAAGCTGGGATACAAACCCAGGTAGTCTGGTTACAGAGTTTATACTCTTTACCACTAAGTTATACATATGAGTTTATGTGAAATTTAAGTGTAGAAGGCTTGTGTTTTAAGTCAGAAGTGGCTCCTAACGCCTACCTTATAAAGAAAATTCACAATGGTTCTCAAACGTTGAATTATATAGAAATTATCCAGAGAGTCTTCTGTAAGTACAGATTTCTGGGCTTCTATGTCTAAAACTTATATAGCAGTTCTGAGGTAGGGTTCAAGAATCTGCATTTTTGGCACTCAGGTGATACGATACACATGGTTTTATGGACCACAATTTCAGGAATTCTGCTCTAGATGGCAAATTTTAAGCTCCTCAAAAAGCAGGAACCATCTCTGTTTCATTCACCAGTGTATACTCAGCACCAAGCACAATACCTGGATTCTAAAATGCACTCAATGTTCTGAACGAATGAAGGGCGATAGTGGTATCTTATTGTATGTCATCTCTTTACAAAACAATATCCACAATACATTTAAGGTCTGCCTATTAGTGATATGTCCAAGAAGCACCAAGGCAGGGTTTTTTTTACCTACCTGCAATTGCCAAATAAAGAGTGAACTGGCAACTACCTGCAACTGGCAATGCTTCAATATTACAATGAAAATTTGACAGGATGCAATATTCCAGAACACAGGCCCCCTCAAGAAGTCAAGCTCAAAAGAGCAGTTTAAGGGCCTGCCCCATGGCGGAGTGGTTAAGTTCATGTGCTCTGTTTTGGCCGCCCAGGGTTTCGCTGGTTTGAATCCTGGGCGTGGACATGGCACTGCTCATCAGGCCATGCTGAGGCGGCATCCCACGTGCCACAACTAGAAGGACCCACAACTAAAAATACACAAATATGTACCGGGGGGGCTTTGGGGAGAAAAAGGAAAAAAAAAATAAAATCTTTAAAAAAACCCAAAAAGTAGCAGTTTAAACTTTCCCTGGGGCTGGCCCGGTGGTGTAGTGGTTAAGTTCCACACGCGCTCCGCTTCCGGCGGCATCCCGCATAGCAGAACTAGAAGGACCTACAACTAGAATATACAACTAGGTAGTGGGGGGCTTTGAGGAGAAAAAGGGGGAAAAAAAAGAAGCCTGGCAACAGATGTTAGCTCAGGGCCAATATTTTTAAAAAAACGTAATTTTCGCTCTTTATATACAGTAGGATAGGTTTAGCACCAGCTGTAAATGATTGTTCTTTGCAAACATCATCGCCTTACCAAAAAACCCTAAACTCAAAGATCCTTTCTTCATTGTCTACAATGTTAAAATCAGTATGAAAAACAAACGAAAGCATCTTAAGAGTATCTGGACATTTATATCCAATGTTTCTGAGTTAGTCTTTAAAGTGGAAAAATAGAGAATTCCTCATAACAGTTAAAGATTTGTTAAAAATCCGGGAGTAACAATATACCACTAGAACTTGGTAACCAAAAACCTGGTTTCTATGCGTGGCTTTGCCATTGACTACCTGTGAGAGCCTAGGCAAGTCACATAACCTCTCTGGTCTTAGGTTCCTCTTTTACAAAATGAGGAGACTGGACAAGATAATTTTTCTCTGGGCCCTCCTTGAATTACAACACTCAGATGGAAAAGGGCTGCTGAAGAATAAATAAATTAAGCTCAGGCTCTGTTGCAGTTAGAGAACACATCTCTTTCCCACATAAATATCAACTTCTATTTAAATTTTTTCCATGAGGGGGCAGGCCCAGTGGCACAGCAGTTAAGTTCGCCCGTTCCGCTTCGGCGGCCTGGGGTTCGTCAGTTCGGATCCTGGGTGTGGACACAGCACCGCTTGGCAAGCCATGCTGTGGTAGGTGTCCCACATAGCAAGTAGAGGAAGGTGGGCACGGATATTAGTTCAGGGCCAGTCTTCCTCAGCAAAAAGAGGAGGACTGGCAGCAGATGTTAGCTCAGGGCTAATCTTCCTCAAAAAATAAATAAATAAATAAATAAATTTTTTCCATGAAGGAAAATGCTTGAGGGCATTTGGCTTCAGGAAGCAAGCCTGACTGGTATGCTATCAACAGCTGAGAAAGAACAGCTAGTGAAGGAGGAAGGTGTTAAGAGAGAAAGCCTTGGATCCGAAGGAATAAGAGACCTGACCTTGGTTGGGCAATGAGGGATTGCAACACAAGAGAACTGAGCTGGAAGGCATAAACTAGGGCAGGAAAACAAAACCAAGGGCAAAGGAAGATGCTCTCAGAGCACAGGATATGATAGCAAGCATGATCAGAAGGCGAAAGAGCAAAGAGCACACTTTATCATTTTCTTTGTATCCTCAACTAATGGGGGAAGTGGTAAATATACGCAGCATTCTGAGAGCAGAAGCTGAGACACAAACATGGGGAAAGCAGAGTGCAGTGTTCTTACCTCGCAAGATCAAAAACAGTAGCTAAAGAGGCAAGGGGAGCTTCTGGTTGCAAACTTCTAAATCCTTTAGCCACTAGAGCCTACTGGTTACATTATATGATTTGAATAAAAAGGAGTCTCACCTTAAACTCCGACTTTCAAGCCCTGACTCTGACAGAGTCGGCACAGATAGATCTTTGCCTTCCATGGTTTGTAAATTCTTTTTTTCTTGCTTGTCAGTGTGGCAACACCATCACTAAGCTCGGGACATTCAGACAGACACACTCGCTCCTCCCTACCTCCCCTTCCATCTCTAACTTAACAACCTATCAATCAAACCAAAGGCAAGGGAACAGGCAGGAGTGGGAAGGCTCTGTCTTGTTTATTCCTCAACTCTCCCTCCCCCATCTCTTCAGCTGGCAGGAAGTATGAGACAGGAGTGTTCAAGTATGAGACAGGAGTGTTCAATAACAATTCAGGGCAGCAGTAGTTGCTAAGAGCCATCACTGGTCTCTCCTAGAACTCTGTGAAACAACACAATGAGCCCTACCAGAGAGAGAGGTATGGTGGAGCAAAAGTGGGATTCCATGACAGGAAATCCACATCTTTGGCTCACAGAAAATTCCCTCTGCCATAGTCTGAGATACCTACCTTGATGAGAGAGAAGGTCATGAGGTAGATAATTTGAATATTCAAATCTCCCTCATAAGCTGGTAGCAGACATGTGACAATTCTATCCTACGCCACAAACTCCATTTGTCTTCTCTCCTTTTTCCAAGGGGGGTGGGGGTGGGGAAGACTCCAGTCAAGATACTTTCCAAATTTTATGAGTGTTTCCTCTTCATGATAGTTCCCAGCTCAGAGTATGTAATTCTTAGATTATATCAAAACATCTGTTTTGGTTCTGTTGGTTGTCCCCACATGGAAGGAACATTCCAAACCAGTTAAGCCACAGGCTAGTCCATATCTCAGAAAAATCTTAAAGAAGTGTTCAAAGACTTAGCTTATAACTATAGTACTAATCATCAAACATTGACTGAGCATCTATTATGCCCCAAAACCCTGGGGTCCTTGTTTCTCTAAAGCAGCTCCTCTGCAACATTTCTAGCCTTTTTTCCTTTAACTTGTGTCTTCCCCTCCTCCCATTCCAGAAATGCTCTCTCCCTGCACAGAGTGTTTTCATATCCTAGCAACTTCCAAACATCTATTTAAATAATTATTTATTTCAATGGTCAAAGGCTTTATGGAAAGGCACCCCTAGAACTAGACTGTTCAAAAGGCTTGAGGGAACAGGGAAAGGAATTAAGAAAGCAGGTTCTTGCTTACAGTAACACCAAACTGCACAGCAAATTTTCTGCTTCTAAAAGTACTTCCCAGCAATTTTATCTTTCTTCCAAAAACTGAAGCACAGTCTCTCTCCCTTTTCTCTCTCATTCCACTGCCCTACTCTCAGTCTCCTTCGGAGACAAAGCTTATAGCATAGCTACATTATTAATGGGCAAACCGCCCTGGCACAAAGATGTATTCTTATCTTGAATGTACCGCATCTTTCAGCCCAATTATAATCTGAAGGGCAGCCACCCAAGCAGTCCCAGCACCTATAAGAGAAAACAGGTTCCATTTGCTTCTCTGTTGGAGACTATCGTGGACATTTAGACTTAAATCCAACATGAAGCTAAGCACCATTAATCCTTTCATCCACAGACTACTACTAGGTTTACACGATTGCAACATGAGTCCAGAGGTCTGAACAGAAAGGGAAATGAAGGCCACTCGCAGAAGTCACCACTTTTCAGCACAGGAAGAACAATGATTATGAACGTGAATATATGGCAAGAATTTACTGAAGCCAGATGTAGGGAACAGTCTAATGGGCCTGGAACAGAAGCAAGAACTCCTGGTACTCCTAGGCCTCTTTAAAACAGTATTATCCATCTGTACCCCAGAGAAAATGGTGAATCACAGCCAAGCACAGGATGAACCATGCCAGTAACCAGCTGGAACTTGACTCTGCTGAGGTGGACTACAGCATCTGCCACCTAAACACAGGCAGCCTCTCTGGCAGCTGCCACTGGTAAAAGGGAATGAACCTTTGTGGTGTTAGCGGAAGAAAATCCACAGCCCTGTTACCAGTGAAGCCCAGATGTTGCTAAGAGCTATAGATGTGCCAAAGGCAAGACCAAAATACCTACAGCAAAGAAAGTGCAAGCTACTACTGGAATCTAGGCACTGAGAGGGCACCACCATCCAAACACACACATCTAGCCTCTATTTCTTAACACTTGGATATGGAAATAGGTATTCCCTATTGCAGCCAATGTAATTACAAAGAAATCAATTTATGTTGCATCTGTTGGGATCAGCTGAAAGGACAGAGTGAACAGAACACGGAGTGCAAAATCAAGAGCCAATGAACAGCTCATCACCAGGCCAGACGCTTTGCAGGAAATTGTAAGCTGCTGAAGTTTAAGGCAGCCTGAGCTGACCCTAGACTCACATCTACTCTGCTCCAACCCCGCAAGCTCCATTTCCTGGGACATGAACCAAGATCATCTTCCCAGAGGAGGAGAGTCCCTCCTAGGGCTGCAGGCACCTGTCCTTCCAAGTCAAGCAGAAGGCAGGGTATCATTACACTGTTAGGCAGCCATTAAACACCAGGAGACTTTGATTCCCAATAGTTGAGGGAGATACCTGGCCAAGAACTATAGCTTTAGTGGCCAAAGAATCTCTTTCAAGGCCAAACTTTCATGGCCACAACACTATCTCATAAGGCCTGATTAAGTACCTCTTAATACAGTCAGTACCTCCTGCCCCTTTGTTTACCTGTCCCAAACTATGCCCCTTTGCTCTTTGGTAGCCATCAATAGAACACTTAGTAGATATCATGCCATGAAAATTATTCAACCCTTTTCTCTTCCAGAGACCCAGCAGAATCATTTATCCCATTAAGAACAGCACTCAGGGGGCCGGCCATGTGGCCGAGTGGTTAAGTTCACGTGCTCCACTCCGGCGGCCCAAGGTTTCACTGGTTTGGATCCTGGGTGCGGACATGGCACTGCTCGTCAGGTCATGCTGAGGTGGGGTCCCACATGCCACAACTAGAAGGACCCAGAACTAAGATATACAACTATGTACCAGGGAGGATTTGGGGAGATAAAGCAGGGGGAAAAAAAAAAAAAGATTGGCAACAGTTGTTAGCTCAGGTGCCAATCTTAAAAAAAAAAAAAGAAAAAAAGAACAGCACTCAGCCAAAAGCATGTTCAGTTTATCAAGTTATTATTAATTTTATCAGTAACTCTGAGGATGAAAAGCCAGACAAGCTGGGGACCACATAAAGACTGATGCCAGCCTCTAGCAACAAGTGTCTTAGGTGGGACAAGGTGGGAGGTTTTCAACGATTTATAGAAAAATCAGTCTACCAAGTAGCTGCCCCCAACAAGAGATATTCTTTTCCAAAATGTCCAGGCCTGCTGTTCATGCATCTGTAGGGAATCCCCTAATTTGGAACAAAACCACATTATCATTACCAGCTGCTCTGACCTTATAATTGGTCATTACCCACAACCTAATAGCCTCCCACAGAGTGAACATAGCATTTGGTGGTTAGTCCAGGGCAGTTCTGACTGGCAGTGGGCAGCCAGATCTGGCCACCTCTTACCTTTTCAGACTTGACTTTCTTTAGCGGGCGACACTCATTCTCCCCTTCCTCTGGCTCCGGTTTAGCTCCCAAAGGATTGAGCGCTGCCCCAGGCTCAATAGCTATACTCCCAAGTGGCTCCACAGCGCCTGTATCCACCCCTGCACTTCCATCGTACTGACCACCCCGTCCTCCCAAGGGAACTGGCTGGAGGACCCCAGGATCCTTTTCTGAACAAGTCCCCACTCCTTCGCTTCTCTCCTTCTTGCTCTTAGATGAGCTGTTCTCCTTTTCCTTTTTGGAGCCGGCTACACTGCGGGATGCCTTAGCCGCCTTCTCTGAGCCCTTGGGAGCAATAGCAGCAACCAGGCTTCCTGCATTGGTACCATCTCCTGAGCGTCCCTGTACCTCTTTCTTGCTAGCTGCCCCCTCACTTGGAGTGAACAGGGAAGTCCCTGGAGTGGGTTTGCTAGTGTCTTTGCCACTCTTATTCCTTTTGGATTTTGATTTGCCTTCCTTCCCTTGAGGACCTGGCACTGGGGTCACAAACTTGATGTTGTCTGGTAGTGTGGCCACAGCATTGGGAGCCGGTATCCCCACCTCCTTTGAGCCTGACATTTCCAGTTTCTGCTGGTCCTTTTCCAGATCGGCGTCCAGGTCAATGATGAGATTCCCTACTCCAATGTCCCATTCATCCCCACTGTCGTATGTCTCAACCGGGTTTGCATCCACTCCTTTCCCTCCGGAGGCTCCACTGCTCAAGGACATCTTAGAGTCAACGTCCCACCTCAAGATTCAAGGCTCTTCCTTGCCCCCAGCTTTCCTATTTTCAGCTTCAGCTATGTTCTCAGACCTGTCACATTGGTCAGTACATGCCCAGTGGACAACATCATTGCTGGAAAAAGAAAATTTAAAGAGCTGTTAAAGGAAACAATACAGGCAAGAAGACAGCCTGAAATAAACTCCCACACAAAACAGACCCTTCCTAGGTGGCTATCACATCACAATGGACAAGACAAACAGGTTCAGTTGTATTTCTAACCAAGTCACATTGGACCAAGGGAAAAGTTAATTGCCACTCCATCTCCCCAGGGAAGAGTACAATATTTCCAATTGCCCAGAGATTCTGTGGTAAGTCTTAACTAGAAATCCTCTAGAGTTTGTTTCCCATGCCCAAGAGACTTACTTCTACTACCACAGTCAGCTGGCAAACCTCCCTCAATCAATACAGGCCCTGGCACATCAGATTCAAGCCCTAGCACAACTTTACTCATACCCTCTTTCTCCTTGCTTCTTCTTAAATTATCAGAGACTCAGAACATGGTCCAGCAAATGTTTTAAAAGCCCTCTACTAACAGGGCCTGTCTGTACTAATAATATAGATTGTTTGCTATTCTACTCTTGGGGGGAAAAAGTCTAATTACGGTTAAGTAAGAATAAAAGAGAAAAGCAAGCAGAACTGGGAAAAATACAAATCAGGATAGAGGACAAAAACCAAAACTAGAGGAAACAAAACTCAGAGAGGACTCAACCAACCAGCTTAAGTTCAGTTAAATCAGCTGTATTAAACTCCAGGTTTCAAATTACGTCTAAATAACAAAATTCAATGTGGCCTTTCCCACTTACCATGAAAATGCCTATGAAGACAACAAAAAAAAGAGACAGAAAATTTTGCCCTATCGATAACTGAACATACTAAAGAAACCTAACACAAGAATGTGGAATAACTCTCCAAATTCTTATATAAGATTGATGGCACTGTACTGATAAATACCAGGACCTCACTACATGAAATAGAGATTGGCTAAAAAAAGGGAGGTGGTAAAGAAGGCAATTTATGTCTTTCCAGTCTCCTGACTAAAGAGACCTGGGGAGTATACCATCTAGAAAACCTTGCAGCCAACATATACCATCCTGGTATTACTTTATGACATAGCCAAAGAGTTCTGTTCCTGCTCACTCCCCTGACCACCATCTTTCTACAACCAGTTAGAAAATAACTCTCATAAGATAACAGAGCAGAAAGAGCCAGGAAGGGCACAATGAATGCTACAAAGTGGATTTCTAACAGGTAAATGCTATAGATAGGACAGAGACAAGACAAACTGTAGTTATTCACCTACATTCTTCAAGACAGGGTCAAAGAACCAGGGTGCAGTTCCAAGAGAAGATGGCATCCTAGGAGAGCAGAGCTGTACCAAGTAAATGCCTGCTAGCAACTGGAATTTGAGAAAGGTGTGTACATTGATCTGCCATTTTAGCTGGTGATCTAAGAAGAAAATATACCCTTTACCCAAGTAAAGAGTTTAGCGCCAACAGCAACCAACCACTGCTGGCATCAAGTCTACACAGATCTTACTTCATAAAAGGATGAGCAAAAAGTGTGTATACGGGGAAACATGAAGAAGGAACTATGAAAAAATGCCACCCATGAGGTAAAGGAAAAACAATCCCTGTCTGAAGAGTATGAGAAATGACTACCCCTGAATATGATCCAGTTTTCTGAAGAAATTTTTAGCAAAATGTTTGGAATTCTCAACACTATGCTATGAGACTTGGCCTCCATGAAATAGTAGTGTAGTACATATCTGATCATTCATTCAAAAAAATTTGTATTAATTACCTATGTGCCAGGCACTAAACTAGGTGCTGGGAATACAGCAGCAAATAAGAAGTGAATAAGGCAGTGGAACACGGTATTGAAAACAATTCTATTATGAGGGGCAGAGAGGATTTCTAGAAAAGGGAATGCTAACTCAATCTGCACTATGGAGAATTATTAAAGCATTGTTCTTCCCAACATAATTTATCACCTCTGCAAACTTTGCAATTGTGGCTAGGCTTAGAGCATAATCCACATTCATCTAAAGCTTACCTACTTTCCTCCAGAGCTGCACTATCATCAGTATGTAATTTAACCATTAAAACAACCCCATGTTTGTTTTTCCTTGGAAAAGTAATAAAACTTTCAAAAGACCTTCCTCTAAAAACAAAAACAAAAACCTTCCAGAGGAAGGTTGAATAAAACTGAATGGAAAACTGAAGAAGAGATTAGAATAAATGGGAGGAAAGCAACCCATCAAGACATAATAAATGAATAACATCTTGAACTATAAAGATCTTCCATGCAGACTGAAAAGGTTCACTACTTTTTCAGCAAAATCAATTTAAAAAGCCAAACTTGCACACATTCTAGCAAAATTTTTAAATTACAAAGAACAAAAGTTGGGCCAACCTCAGACTGCTCTGCAATATTAAATGTTAAAAGAGAATGAAAAATCTACAGAATTTTGAAGAGAAAAGGTTGTTGGTCGAGAGTCTTACACTGAGTCAAATTGTTTGTCATATGTAAAAGCGATAGATTTTCAGTTACGTAAGAAGACATAATATATCTGTCTTATTAAAAACTGAAGCATTCCGGCCGGCTCGGTGGTGCAGCGGTTAAGTTTGCACAGTCTGCTTCTCAGCAGCCCAAGGTTCGCCAATTTGGATCCTGGGTGCAGACATGGCACCACTTGGCAAAAGCCATGCTGTGGTAGGTGCCCCACATATAAAGTAGAGGAAGATGGGCATGGATGTTAGCTCAGGGCCAGTCTTCCTCAGCAAAAAGAGAAGGATTGGCAGTAGTTAGCTGAGGGCTAATCTTCCTCAAAACAAACAAACAAACAAACAAACACTGAGGCACTAAAATCAGTTCAGTGTAGCATAAATTTGAATAATTCTTGTAAACACAAATACCAACTGAATTTTGTAATCTGAAGAGTAAACTCAACGCAGATATTAAAAATTATTCCTGAAAAAGATGAGGCAAAATCAATGCTTATAATAGAACCTCAAAAAGTTCAGCCTTAAACACCAGTAGGGAAAGACACTTCCTCAAATTCCTCTTGTCCCAATTCCACATGTCACAGCAAATTGCTTTTTTTCTAGTAAGCAAGAAATACTACCATTATATTTTTTAAAAATTGTGCTGCTTCTCAAAAGGGAGCTGGAAATGAAAAGAACATCTGATGGTCTGTGCTCTTTTCCAGGTTCCATATCTTAAGTGAGATATTCATTAAATAAGGGATGTCCAGAAGAGTACAGTAAAACAACAAGAAGCCATTTCATTAGAGGAAAGGTCTTTGAAACCGGTATTCTTTAGTCTGGAAAGGAGAATACTAAAGGGAGATAGGCTAGTTAGCTTCAAATATACAATAGTCGCAATGTGGAAGACAGAAACTTATGCTGAGGGTAGAAACAGGACCAGTGAGTAGAAGTTATAGAAAGACAGATGTTTAACTCAGGAAAAAATTTACTATCTTGAGATTTCCAACAATGGTCCACAATGCTTAATGAAGCCATATCTTTATCACCGAAAGTACTGTACACAAAAAGCATAATCACCTGTCAAGCAAATTACACAATGAATTCCTCTATATGTGGTAAGGGGTAGTCTGGACATGCCTTAGGCCTTTTTCAAATCTATAATTCTACTAATGTACCTATAAAAAAGTGCCTTCCCTACTAGAAAACTATCTAGAATTTCTGAATGAGCAGGATACAAAGAAAACATATCCTGAGGATTGATCTTTAGTCGTCCTGATGTTTTTTAGAGCGCCACTGTCCTCCTATTTTTGAGAGTTTCATAAGTACAACTTTTCAACCAGGTGACTTTTCAAGAAATCCAGGCTTCCAAACCCAGCAGGCTTCACGGTAACTTTGGTGGTACATTTCCAAAGATACACTGTAAAACTGCCAAGGATTCTTTAATCAGCTTGGCTGCAGCTGCCAAACCACTTCCCATCTGCTCCCTACAGCATCGCTGGCTTTATACAGTTAATAATCAACTCTGTGACAGGTCACTGCAGAGATGTTTAACCCCAGGAGGTATGGTAACTAACACGCTAGCTGGCAATGAAAAGCACTGACCTCTTGCTTGCATGGCAGAGAAAGTGAAGAATCAGGAGAACCAATACCTTACAAAGACCACAGACATTTTCAACTTGCAAAAGTTTCTCTAAAGATTTTCCTCTCTCCTCTCCTTCTGCCTAAGTGTACTCCACTTCTTTATTTAGGACCACGATTTACGAGACTCTGGAATTACTTGTCAGTACCATTTGTGCTTTGTTCCTGCACCTAATCACCAAAGAACTCCTCTCTGTATGGATATAGCTAAGGGACCAAGATAGGTCATGACAATCATTTCCCATACCCTGTACCTATAACAACACAAGTTCAAATCCCAGTTTCCTCTCTGGAACCCAACTCCATCTCCCAGCCCACAGACTAGTTTCTAGTCACACATTTCAGGTCATTAACTGCTTTTTTCTTGGAGCACATGTCGTAGATCACACCACTCCCCTACCTCAGGAATGAACAAGCCCTCTTTTCAAGAAGGCTAAGAATGAGAAAAAGAGTCTTCATGTGAGGTCTCTGCCCCTGCCCAGAGGACATAAGCAGTAACTGACTCTACTTATGTCCAAACATAGTAACAGTACTCCTCTTTCCACCCAGATAGAGCTCTGGATCCATCCTAGAGGGCTTCAAAGAGAGAGAATCTTTTTAATTGCCAGCTACTCACAGATAATCTGCTCTAAGTAGCAAATTGTCCAATGCTGTTTCACTGTAAATCTATCTGTTTTCCCCTCTTCTTATGGGTTTTGGATCAATCTTCTCATAGGCTTCGGCCTGAGCAAGTGACAGTTGTGTATGAGTGTACATAATCTGCTTGGGACCACACAGGTCACACACATTTGGATGTGACGGTGATCTCTCTGGCTAGGTAGTTCCCTCCAAAAGCTGTATGGACAAAGGAAAAAAACGCTATACTCAATTCTAGGAGGGTAGCATGCTGTAGGAAAAAGAGCACTGAACTTAGAATCAAGTGACGTGATTTCTGGACTCGGATTTCCACTGACCTTAGCCAGGTTGCTAGCCAAGTTGCTTCATTAAATATTAATTCTCTCATTATAAAATGGAGGAAGATCCATCATGGTTCTAAGCATATTATGAGAACACAAATCTGAAAAATAGAAGACAACTCAAAAATATAAAATGACTTAAATATTCTCATAATGTCCTGGTGTCTGAACTTAAAGAGGACTGTTTTACAGTTATACTTTATATAGAGTATCTAAAGTATTAAGGAAAAAAAAGGAAAAATGTTTTAAAAAAATTTTTACAAATTAAATTACAAGTAGTACTGATATCCATTTGAGTTCTATGAAAGAAAATGGCAACTCTTTCTTCTTCCATGAACTCCGTGGTCCGAGTTTTCCCTTTAGGCTACTCCTACCTGAGATGTGGCTCATAAAACCCTATACTGTAGTTACTGACAGGAAGTCTCCATCTTGCTTCAAAAATCCCTCAGGACCAAGGTACCAATCTCAAGGCTGATAGTTTTAACATCTGGACTATTTTACCAACTGTTCCAATCCACTAGATGGTTGACATCACCCTAACAGGACAGGCCTTGAAATCTAAATTGTCTGAGATTGACAGGGTTTGATGCCCTAAGGAACTGTCAATAAACCAGTGCGCTACAACAAAGTTGCTAGAAGAAAATCATATTATACCATTCCAGATGCTACCCTGAAATCACATTGTACTTAGCTAGCATCAGGTGAGGCGAGCACAACATGTAAACCATCCTCTTCCCCAGGTGGAAGAACAGGCATCTCCCTCTCCACCTGCCACACTTCTTAGAAGCTCACTAATCAACTGAATTTCCAACTATGGCTCAAACGAGAAACAATCAACTTTCCTTTGGGCCTCTCCTTTAATTTATCACATTAATTACTGTAACAAAGGAACTGTGTCATCTCCTTAAGTACCATAGCTCTCGGCTCATATCCCCAATGGGGATCAGATAAAACCAGGCTAACAGTGCCAATTTGAGAAGATGGATCCAATTCAACAGGGTTCATCTGACCATGTGTCACCTAAGGACAGAACAGTAAAAGTGTAGCATCTCTCAGTCCCTGAGTGTTTATATGCTGCACCTCATGAATAGTTTTATGGTCCTCACAGGCTGCTATTCTCAAAGATTACGAGGCTTGACCTGTTTCATTTCACATAGCAACTGACACTTCCACCAGGACCAGAGGTATTCAATAGGGCTTGGGTTTAGAGCCTTGGTGTTTGTTAATACTGCTCTGTGCCAGTATACATCTCACAATAGGCAAAATAGCATACTGAATATGTAAATAATTCAGTCCCAACCCTATAGGGATTCATTTGGTGGAAGTGGTCCACAGAGAAAATTCTTACGAAGGCCTATGTGTCAGTAGGCCAAGAAGCAGAAGGCAAAATTCATCTAAACAAAGTTCCACCATCCCCCATCTCCTAATAATTGGTGAGCTATGTAGCCCTTTATAATTTAGCTCCTATCCCCAGTGCTAAACTTTCAGTGCTAAAGAGAAAGAAGTGATGTCAAATTCTCAAGAGAAAGTGAATAGTGGAGACAGCTTAGGAATTAGGAGATTTAAGATATTGGCCCTCCACACAGCACTCTTCTGTCAAAGGTTTTCTGTATCTCAATCTCCTCTCTAAAAGAGGGAATAATATGGGTCAAGGTCATAGGCATGAGGCAAAGGAAAAAAACCTAAGCATTTTCAGGAAATACGAGGAATTACCTTCACTTTTTATATTGGAGACCTCACCTCCCTTCCTAAAATAAGAACTACTATCTTACAGTATCTCTCAAGAGTAGAGACAAAGAAAACTTCTCTATCAAAAGGTAATATCTATACTACTAGACTAACCGTAAAAAATGGTGGAATCCACCTGCACATCCTTAAGGATATCTAAGCCATGTCTGTTTCTCCAGGCTTGTCTCATGGCCACACTGTCCTCTGCATTCCACTCCCACCTTACTGCCTCATGGCATTTACTTGAAAGACATTCCCTGCACACATCCTACCTCCCAATGTGTGTGATGACTTAACATTTGTTTCCTCCACTAGACTGCAAGCACCCTGGGGCAGGGGCTGTGTCTCTTTTGCTCACCACTGTGTCCTATGAACAGTGTTTGGTTTGTAGTCCTCCCTCAATAAATATTTTAGTCAATAAATGAGTGAATGAACACTGCTTTCCTTAATGGGCATTATCATAACAGTGCCCAGGCTGCCAATTTTCCTCCCCATTCATACTTCATGTTGATTTGTCACTAGTTATAAACTGTCTCAATTACCTGGCAGTCTTCAAATTTACTAGAACAGAGTGTGGATTCCTCTCTCTAGGATAAAGGATGCAGATTCATTAAGAGTCTAGGGGGAAGGTTAGAAATCAAAGCAGTGCCCACATTTCTTAAATGCCTAACTGCTCCAGTGAATTCTCAGCCTTCAAACAGTTTCATCCAAGCACAGCTGCTACCCAAAATAGAGCTAGTCCACAAATCAGGTGTTGTGGACATAATCAGGTCGTAGGAGCCCTCATGTATATACTTAAATGTATGGTAAGTTTTATCAGACTTAAACAACCCAGTTATCACATTTTAAACACTGTCAAAGGTGACAGAAGTCAGAAAAGTGGTCATGTCTGGGAGGGGGTTATTGAATAGAAAGAAGCATGAGGGAACCTTGTGGGGTGCTGGAAATGTTTTATATCTTGAACTGGATGGAGCTTATATGGCTGTACATATATGTAAAAATTAAGTTGTACACTTTAGTGTACCTAACATACTTTATTATATGCACATTATTCTTCAAAAAAAAAAAGCATAAGAGCAAATACCTATGAACAAGAGAACTGCACTAGTGGATCAGGGTCCTTGTCCTAAAGTAGAATTTTATGTGATCGTGGTAAAAGGGAATCATGCCATCAATCTTCACAGGTTAAGGATATTTAGGGGGATGGAAGAAAAGGAAGGAAGGAAAGAAAAGAATAAGAAAGAAATGGCAGGAACGGGGTGGGGGGGCGGGGAGAGAGAGAAGGAAGGAGAGAAGGAAAGGAAGGAGGAAGGGAAAGGAAGGCAGGCAGACAGAAAGAAATTACTTAAGGATTACCCTGTGTTTGACTATATTGTGAGGAGATTTACAGATCTGTTGGAGAGTCCGAAAGAATTAATCAGTCATAGGGACACAACAACAAAACCAAAAAAATGAGATAAGTAATGATATTAAATCCTAGAAAAAAGCAAAAGTCATCCAAGAAAACGTAATAGTAGTATACTAGTAATGACTCCATAATAGACAATATTTACTTATCACAATAAATAAAGCATATTGATCTAACCAAAATTTGTGACATAACTACATTAGGAGGATTTGATAAGGGGAGAGCAAGAGGGGAACATATTATTTATTATTTAGAAATACAGGAGTAAATACAAGACTAAAAACTTTAAAGCAGTTGCCTATTGGGAGTGAGAGTTGGTGATCGGAAAGGGTAAATAGTGGATTACTGATTTTCATTAAAAGCTGTAGTACTATTTGACTTTTAATATAAAGTTCATGGGAAGACAAAAACAAAAAAGTATATGTATTAATTTGATAAAATACATTTTAAAATATTTTCACAAAAAGTTAAGGATATATTTCCCAAAATATTCCTGGATTCCCTTAACAGGTATTATAAAATGTTATCAACCCAATAATTTATTGAAAATCTTATAGGAGATGGGAGGAGGGGCAGCAGAAGTGAGGTAGTGTGACTTTATAAGGGCAACTTGAGGGATCTTCGTGGTGATGGAACTATTCTGTATCTTAACTGTGGTGGTAATAAAATTACATACACACTAAATACACACAGTCATAAATGGGTACGAGTAAAACTGGGGAACTCTGAACAAGATGGGTGGATTGTATCAATGTCAATAATTGATTGTGATATTGTACTATAGTTTTGCAAGATGTTACACTGGTGGAAACTGGGTAGAGGGTACAAGCGATCCCTCTGTATTATTCTTACAACTGCATGAGACTCTACAACTAAAATTAAAAGTTTAATTAAAAAAATCAAAAACCTTCTTGACCTTATTTTTATACTCTACCTCTAGGGTAAACACATTTTATTATTTACTATTGAAAGGAGTAACCCAATAATTAAGCTCAATTCATTTCTAACTTGAAAGGGTGCTCTCTATTCAATACAGGATCTTAAGAACTCGTGAACAAGTCTCTACGTTCTTCTCATCACTTGTAGGGTTTGATAATATTTCCTCTGTCTTTAAAACCTGAAGATTTGTTTTTACACGTCTTTATTAAAGTCTTTACCTCCTCCGGTCACCAGCTCTGATAAGTATTTCTTGGGGATCAAGAGAATACACAGTATCACAAACATAGACAAACCTTGGTTTTGCATAGAGGGAAGTTTATTTTTATCTTTATTTAGTTCTGATTCTCGTCCTAATGATGCCCAGCATTTCCCTGGCAGCACACTGAGCAAATTTTTCTAGAAACAGCCTACCAAGATTCCCAGTTTCCTTTGGGGGCTACAATTGTTAGCTAGAAGTTACTCATGCTAAGAAAGTGGTTTGGACTTGATGCCTCTTTTTAAATGTAATACTTGTCTACACCGAACCTCATCTTCTATTTTTCATCCCATATACACAGCCAAGATATTCTTGAAGTATAATCTTAAATAATTTGGGAACCTAAAAACCTGAAAGAGCGTAATGTCATGGGAAAACCTGAATATGTCACTTATATATAATATTTATTAAAATGTGAAATGAGATGAGTGTCATTGCTTAACTCTTCCACCTAAAAGAAACTTATCGTCAAGATGGTTTCTGGAGGTAATGTCATGAGGAACCAGCGCAGTGCAAAAAAAAAAAAAAAAAAAAAGGAAACAAAACATGGGAGAAGGCAGAAAAGTTCAATTCCACTCTTTAGTCTCTCCTACACGTGTAACAATCTCCGGCAAGCCACTGCACTTATTTGAGCCTCAGTTAGCTCACCTGTAAAAAGCTGAGATAATATACCATACACATTGTAATATTCTCATCAGAAACTGGAGTAGCACCCTGACATCAAACTTATTAATATTCCTACAGCAAAATGAAAATATTACTTGAAATAGAACCCCAAAAAAGGCTATAAGTAGCCTTTTATTAGCTGAAGTCAGGTTTGTGCCTGCCTTACAAAAAGACTTTCAGTTGTCAGAGTCTTGGGGTTTTAGAACTGCAGAGAAGGAACTGTCAACCTCTAGAAGTGTTTACTGTCAGAAAGCCATTTTACTAATGTACAAGAAAACATTTTCTCCCCCTCCACAAGTAAAGTTTTTAAACAGCCTTTAGCCTGACTTTAGTAAGTCTTTTCAAACTAAACAACATCCACTAGTAACAACTCTGTCCACACACAATTGTTAATGATTTCTCATATGTGAATTCTTATGTCAACTAACGCATTGCCTTGGCCCCAATAAGTTACATGAATGGTACCAAGTCATCTCAATCTTTAATTTACATTTTATCAGTTTTCCAATACAGTTTTTAGTTTCTCTACCTCTAAATGCTTCTTATGGACAGAACCACATTTGAAATCAACATTGGCCCCTTAGTGTAACGACCACTGCATTACAAGTTGAAGAGTTATCCTTTCACTAAGAGTTCCACAGTTTATTATTGAATTCTTTCTAAATTCTTGGTTAGATAAATTTGATCTCATCAAGCTTATCAATTTGATCAAGAAAAGCCTAGGCAGCTAGAAAAAACAGGTATTGGAAATATTAAATATATGTTAACATTTCTGGGATAATTCCTGAGACTTCTTTACATTTTTCTGTACTTTCTGTGTTTTAAAAAAGATTAATTCATGTTCTAGTCAGAAAAAACAAATAGTTAAGCATCTATCACCATTTGACCTAGAAGCTTTAATCTGCTTGGGAAGAGGGAAAAACGGAAGTGGAAATTCTCTAATGTTTTCATCCCTGAATGGATCTTTCACACCACGATCAAGTAGTCTTACCAATTTTCTAGCTGCCTTTCCATTTTTAACGTCTTCTTAAAAAGACAAAAACAAATATAAAACTCTTACCATCAGTTGTACAAAGAGGCTTATCGAATTCATCTTTTTTTCTTTCACCTAATTTACAGGTGGCACTCAACTATCATCACTTTGTGGGCTTCTCTGGCCTTGACCTTCTGAAAACGTTACTAATTTTTTTTAAAGATGCTTTTCTTCTCTCCACAGCCTCTAAGACTATGCCAAATAACCATCTGTTTTGTATGGTCCTTTTGATCCCTTGCTTTTAACGTGGACTTTTAATAAAATAATTTTTAAGTCTTTAAACTTCCAGTGGGTTATTTGCTTTTTAAAATCTTTCTTTCCACTTTTCCTAATGTACATACTTGATCACAGCTCAATTTCTTACAAATGAATTTACACATGACAGATTTTATTCTTCCTCTCCCTGAAGAATGCTGAGCTTAATCAAGATATGGTTACTACTAAATACAGTTGTCCTACAGAAACCTTTGTCAATTCTTGTTTGTTCCTCAAAGTAAAATCCAGGTTATGTCTTTGCTTTGTGGATTCTAAAACTGCCAACAGTTAAGAAGTAGTTTGTCTGTCTTAATCAAAACCAGATCTCCACATTTGCTCTCAAAGAAGTATTTAACCAATCT
This sequence comes from Equus quagga, assembly GCF_021613505.1. Taxonomy (NCBI): domain Eukaryota; kingdom Metazoa; phylum Chordata; class Mammalia; order Perissodactyla; family Equidae; genus Equus; species Equus quagga. The sequence continues at coordinate 58,259,079 of NC_060268.1, read as the reverse complement.
ATGTATAAATAAATAAACCCCACATTTCTATTATCTGGCCTAATTTTGAAGCTTCTCCAATCTCCTTTAACATTTTCAACTCAATCACATTATTTTGATTAAGATTGTGACACTTTTATTTAAGCAAGGATTTCAATCCTTAGAAAAATGTAATCCCTGGGGCCGGCCCAGTGGCACAGCAGTTAAGTTCGCACGTTTTGCTTCAGCAGCCCAGGGTTGGCCAGTTCAGATCCCGGGTGCAGACATGGCACTGCTTGGCAAGCCACGCTGTGGCGCGTGTCCCACATATAAAGTAGAGGAAGATGGGCACGGATGTTAGCTCAGGGCTAACCTTCCTCAAAAAAAAAAGTAATCCCTTGCTGCCTCTATCATTCCTATGAAGTGTATACAGTAGAAGCACCACATTTCAATGATTAAGTCTCCTTCCATCAAGTATCTAAGATGTGAGGGGCTGGCCCCGTGGCCAAGTGGTTAAGTTCACGCGCTCTGCTGCAGGTGGCCCAGTGTTTAGTTGGTTCGAATCCTGGGCGCGGACATGGCACTGCTCATCGAGCCACGTTGAGGCGGCGTCCCACATGCCACAACTAGAAGGACCCACAACTAAGAATATACAACTATGTACCAGGGGGCTTTGGGGAGAAAGAGGAAAAAAATAAAATCTTTAAAAAAAAAGTATCTAAGATGTGAATTAAGTCATTACACCATTATTTTGCCTACCAGTAAAAAGGAAACAAAAATTATATAAGGATGACAGAAATGGCACTAATCATGTTTATGTAACATTTTAAAATAAATCTAATACTTTAGATCACATATTCAGGTAAAATACATTATAGATTTGTTGTTGGAAAAAAATGCCACTTCACTGTTATGTCACCTACCCCAAGGTGACTTGCTAAAACTGAATTCCTTGGGGCTGGCCCTGTGGCCAAGTGGTTAAGTTTGCGCGCTCCGCTGCAGGCGGCCCAGTGTTTCGTTGGTTCGAATCCTGGGAGCGGACATGGCACGGCTCATCAAATCACGCTGAGGCAGCGTCCCACCTGCCACAACTAGAAGGACCCACAACGAAGAATATACAACAATGTACTGGGAGGCTTTGGAGAGAAAAAGGAAAAAAATAAAATCTTTAAAAAAAAAAAAAAAAAAAACTGAATTCCTTTCTTATAGAAAGGCTCCATAAGAAAAAGAATATTGCCAGACACTGCTCTGTATTTCCCTCTCTGTGCGACAGTGTTTTGGACTCATCTGAAATCCACATTGCCAGAATTTCTAGCTCTGCTAGGACTGGAAGGACCTACTAATACAAACCAGAGAAACATAAATACTGAAAAAACAGTTTCCATTAGCAAACTAAGCTATGTTAAAGGACTTTTACTAATAAAGCAATACAATTTGGTCAGTTAAACTGAGATCCTTTCAATCAATAAAGAAGAAAACAACATACACCTGAATTCAACAGCTGCTGGCTTTAAAGTTCACAGTGTCAGTAACATGTTATTGTACACTCAAGCATATGTAGTGAGAATGTATGACTTCAAGTTTGATAGAGAGCAAATCCCTACAGAGAAAAGCAACGTGAAATGTGCCTAGAAGCTCACCTAACATTAGAACTACATTTGCCCAAAAGTAACAGATTTTTCTCAGCATGGACTCAAGTTCATTAAGAACTTTTATTCTAAAATTACGTATCAAAAAGAGCATATTTTTGCAGAATGGCAAATACGTCTCCTATTCCTACTGCACAAGCTGACAGTATAACTAACTAAAAATAGTGTGTACAGGTTCTGTACCTCGGCTATCTCAAATAGCAGACAGTGTAACAGGCTGCGAGCTTGATGTCCACAAGTTGCATTCTACATAATCCAAGGACAGAAATAAGACAGTCCATCTCTTATATATTAGGTAGGAAATTTCAGTCAATAACCAAAACAGTCTGGCCTAAGGGATTTCTGTTTCCTTTGAGCCTCATGTAAAGAAAAAAAGGAAGAGGTAACAGGAAAAATAATGAAGGTGTAGAAGGGTTAGGAAAGAGCAAGCAAGGAAATTATAAGAAAATTTATAACATACAACTCAAACGAGAGAGCATCTAGACATAAGACATGTTCATCCTTCGGCTAATCAATTTGGTACTGAGACTTCCAGAACATAGCTAGCTATGTGTTGAGAGAAAGTCAAAATACCACAAACCTGAAAATTCAATTTTTAAGCTGGAAACAGAGTACACACTCCTTGAAAGCTTATTTTTAAAAAGCTATCCCAAACAAAGTTGCTGAGGCCTCACTAGAAAGAGGGAAGGTCATGATATTGGGCTTTATCTCTTTGAGGAAGGTGATAACTCAGAGGCCTAACTTACCTATCACTCTAGGCACCCAGGGCCTAGTCAGCAGAAGGGTAAATCCCACCCTCTACAAGGCCTCCAGTTCTACCCCTGGTGTCCTCCAGACATGACTGACTGCAATTTTCACCACGATTAACTTCCAGGAATGGCAGCCAGAGGAGCAGCCAGGAGAAAAGAACATAACGAGTAGCTATTTCCCCTTCAATGTCAGCTAGATTCTTTGGAACAACTGCAGACACTGCCTCTCTCTCTTGCTGGGGAGAGGAGCATTCAGTAACCTCAGGGAAGTGCCTAACAGCCCAGTAACACACTGGCACCACATTTCTCAAAGATGCCTGACTATCTTATTTAAAGCTGCAACTCTCCCACCTCCCCCACTTATCCCTCCACCACACTTCTAATCTCCCTTACTCTGCTCTGTTTCCCCCCCACATCATTCATCACTCTCTTAATATTATTATTTATTATGCTTATTTCTATTTCCTTCTGTTAAAAGATAAGATAGAGGAGGTTGGGATTTTTGGTTTATTTTGTTCACTGATAGATCTTAAGCAGCTAGAGCAGAACCTCACATATGGTAGGAATCCAATAAATATTTATGAGATAAAAGAAGAAAATCAGAAAAACTAAAAAGACCTCCAAGAGGTCAACAACACCCAGAGGGCCCAACAATGCCTATATCCCTCTAAGAGAACCAGTGGTTCCCGTGACTGCCCTACACTGCCCCCACCCACAATGTACTACCTGTTCCCCCTCCCCCAAGTCTTCCATCAGCTAGGAACCACAGTACTGCTGCAGGCAGTAAAGGCAACAAACGCTTGTCCTTGAGTCTGAGGGATTTCTGAAGGCTTTCATAATCTGCGCCTTGTTCCTAGGTTATTCACTTGGGGATAAAATGTGTTGAATGAAAGTTACCTTAGTATAAAAAGAGGCCTGAAAAAAAAAATCACAAGAAGTTTTTGTTTTCAAAAATCGAATTCCAACTCAATTCAGCAAGCATTAATTAAGCATAAAGTTATATTCAAAGCATTGGGCTAGAAGCCATGGGGAAGAGAAGACACAGGTCTCTTAACGGAGGTTAGAATGAGGGAGGAAAAAAATATATTCACAAATAATTATAATTAAAGACAATGTGTGATAAAGTGTTATAATAGAGATCCTAGCAAGGAGTTAAAGAGATACAGAGGAAGATGAAATCAATTCTGGAACTAGGTGGGTGGGGAAAAATAGGGTTAAAAAAGGCTTCAGGAAGGAGATGAAATTTTTTGCTAGGTTGAAGGAAGGGTCAGATTTGGAGTTGAATGCCTTGGAGCAGGGAAGGGAATTCCAACCAAAAAGAAAAAAAGGAAAAAAAAAAACTAAGGTGCTAAGACTGAAAAATGCAGAGTAAGCTGAAGGAATGGCTATAAAGAGCGTGAGAAATAAATGAAATAAGGTTGAGGAAGGCCAGGGTTGGCCAAGTTATGGACGATTTTGAGTGCTGGCCTATGCAGGCAATAAGGAGCCACTGAAGGTTTTTCAGCAACAAGTGAAATGATGAGAACTCTATTTTTAAAAGTCTACACTAGGGATCCTTTTTACATACTCTTCTAAAACCAAATTCTCCATTTTCAAAGCACTTTAGTTCATAATTGTACATTCATTAGTTGATTGTAGGTCTCTCCCACTAGACTTGTAAGTCCTGAAAGGACAGGGGCCCTGTCTGGCCTGACATGGAAGTGCTCAATAAACATTAGATAAATGCATAAATAAAAATTACAATAACATTGCAGTAGTACGCAGTATGGAACAGAAAGAGGCTTTAACCATGAGGTTATTGCAATAATAGACAGAGGAAGACCTGAACTAGGTCAGGTGAAAAAGTGAAGAGAAATGCCAAGATATCTAGAATAATCCAAATTTAGTGAATGATTAGAAGAGGTGGTGAATAAGAAAAAAGAACCAAATATGAGTCTAAAGTTTTGTGCCACGGCAACTGGAAGAATTGTAATGCTTAGGGAAGAAAAGGTTAGGCAGTTTTCAGAAATGATGGACTGAAGGTACATTTGAAAGCAGACGCCAAGTAGGAAAAAATTTCCCCCTTCCCTCTGTATCTTTCAGATTTATATACCTCATAAATGTCACAATTCCAATTTCTCTTCCTATATTTCCATTTCTGATACCATTCTTTAAGAATCTGCTCTAGAAGCATCTGTTCCAGAACAAGGATAAATGCTCAGCTTTATACCAAACCTCAGAATTCGTAACTGAAGTTTACAAGGTACATTCTTGAACACCCACTTCTGCTCACATGAATGAAAGTTCATCCAAACCAAACCCAAAGTGATCCACCTAGGAATGGTACTAGGAACATTGCTGGTAACATACCAAAAGCCCACTGGCTGTACTTTGTACACAGAATAGAGCAGACACTGCTGCTTTCCTCTACAAATACTGAACTATAGCCTAAGAAACCACAGGTACCAGTACGCAATGTGGTACCAGCAGGCAATGTGGTCTAACTGCAAGGATCTGGATTTCACTCAGGGTGTGGTTCATTTTAAGATTTTATTTTTCCTTTTTCTCCCCAAGCCCCCCAGTACATAGTTGCATATTTTTAATTACGGGTCCTTCTAGCTGTGGCATGTGGGATGCCGCACGGCTTGATGAGTGGTATCATGTCCACGCCCAGGATCTCAACCAGTGAAACCCTGGGCTGCCCAAGCGGAGCGCGCAAACCCAACCACTCCGCCACCGGGCCGGCCCCCTGTGGTTAGATTTTAAAGGGTTACATGGCACTTACTCTGGCCACTTTTCAATTCAACACCCTATGCTTCACCTGACACTTTTTTAAAAACCTATCTACAAAATTTACTTATATTTCTTTTTTTTTTTTTGAGGAAGATTAGCCCTGAGCTAACATCTGCTGCCAATCCTCCTCTTTTTGCTGAGGAAGACCGGCCCTGAGCTAACATCATGCCCATCTTCCTCTACTTTATATGTAGGATGCCTACCACAGCACAGCGTGCCAAGCTGTGCCATGTCCGCACCGGGGATCTGAACTGGCCAGCAAAGAGGAACGTGTGAACTTAACCGCTGCGCCACCAGGCCGGCCCCCTACTTATATTTCTAATAAAAATCTTTCTAGGGGACCAGCCTGTGGCCAAGTGGTTAGGTTTGCGCGCTCCACTTCGGCGGCCCAGGGTTTCACTGGTTCGGATCCTGGGCGTGGACATGGCATCGCTTACTGGGTCATGCTGAGGTGGTGTCCCACATGCCACAACTAGAAGGAGCCACAACTAAGAATATACAACTATGTACTGGGGGGACTTGGGGAGGCAAAAAAGCAGAACAACAACAAAAAAAAGATTGGCAGCAGTTGTTAGCTCAGGTGCCAATCTAAAAAAAAAAAATCTTTCTACAATCTCACATTCAGGTGGATCTCTTCCCAAAATAACTTTAGATTACCTGAAAATTAGTAATGTGCTACAGACGGCTGGGAACAAAGCAAAGCACTCCCATGACTTTTTGTGAGTCCAAAATAAACAATAGCTCTGCCCACCAAATTTTTCTCTTACAGACTAATGGATGTCTTAAGCACAAATTTAAAAACAGTGAATGCTTCTTCCAATGTTCAAAGGTAGATTGAACATATTAACCAAGGAAAAAAAAAGATTAAAAGACCATCATCCTCTTAACATTCAATAAATAGCTGCTATTGGAAGTCCCAAATCCAAGAATTACCTGGAAAATGCTGAGAAAAATCCTAACTTGGAGAATTAGCAACTAGGTTATGCAATTTTATTCCTTTAAACTGCTTGAAAGCAAAGATTTCCTAACATTACTGTCAATTTCACAGTTTCTACAGTCAGCCACCAGCCTTCAATCCCTCAGTCCCTTTTAGGGGGTATTTTAGAGATCCTCCTTGTTAGTCATACTTTACCAAATGTTACCAATTTAGCATTTTCAGCATTAAAAACAATTCTATTTTCCAAACAAAACACAGTGGGCAACTCATATTCAATCACAAGAAGTTAATACAAGGCAGGTTTTCCACTGACTGGTCAAAAATACAAAGACGTCCAACCTAGCTCCACAATCAGTCCCACTGGCTCAAAGATTTCCGATATAAGAGATTTCTGATATAAGAGATCTCTGACTGATGTATAAAATTACTTTTTATTGATACCAGGCATCTCCTTCCAGGTATGATTTCCTTCTCACAAGCTGAGGTTCCTTTTCTGCTGCTTTCTGATTAACATTCCTATTGCTTGAACAGACTAGAAAAACATATATTTGACAAGCTGGTGAACCTGCAATATGAGGGTACAACCCCCCACCCCCCAAAGAAGATGGTCTAGTAAAAAAAAAGCACAGCATAAGCTTTACAAACATGTCAAAGAGGAATGAGACTCAAGCCCTAGAGAACTAAGGCTGTACTCATTAGCCCTTCTGAATACTGACTGTATTTTTTTAATACTCACTACATATATATAAATATATAGTTTTTATTTTTATTTTTTTGGTGTGGAAGATTGGCCCTGAGCTAACATCTTGCCAATCCTCCTCTATTTTGAATGTGGGATGTTACCACGGCATGGCCTGATGAGCAGTGCATAGGTCCACAACCTGAACCCATGAACCCTGGGCCACAGAACTAGAGTGCATGAACTTGACCACTATGCCACTGGGCCAGCCCCCTGACTATATTTTTGACACTGTAATAAAAAACTGCTCACTTATGTCAACCATTTTTGTCCTGTTCTTCCATCACAATCTTGACATCATAAAAGTCTACCGCTAAATGGAACCTTAGAGATGATTTTGTCTGATGTGCTCATTTCACAGATAAGGAAAGTGAAAACAGAGCAGTGACTAGCACAAGGACACAACTAGTTAGAGGCATAATAACAATCAGAACCTGGGTTTTATCACTCCCAATTCTATGCTTTGAAAAGCTATATTAGCAAACATATAACTATTAAATCAGATAACAACCATAACTCTAACTAAGCTACACAAAAATAAAATTCATCCACATATAGAGAACAAAGGATTAGAACAGGAAGTACCCCAAATCCAACAGAAAGAAGGAGCATTTGTTTATACAGTACAGGAGTTTCTTAAGGGCACAACCTCACACATATTTTCTAAGCCATTTTATTAATTACCACCTGCTGGGATGTATCCTGTACTTCCATCAAATGCACATCCTTAAGAGGATGCCACAATGACCCCTGTGGCAAAGCTACGACAAGTGATAACTTCTGGCATAGAAAACGGATAGTACAAAAGGAACTCACAAATGTGGTGCCAACAATCAAGAAGGACTTAAGTTGAAGGGGTGGAGATATTGCTGGGAGCAAGTAATCCTGAAAATGGGATAAGAATAAAAATCCAAGAGAGCAAAGTTGGCCAGACACTAATGACCAGAGAGCAAAATAAAAAGAAGGCAGTTTCAGAGCTTGCCTGGCATCAGACAGCTTTCACCTGCAACAGAAAGAAGGAAAAAATTCTCACAGAGACAAGAGAAAGATCGTAGGTTTGCTCCTGAGTGATGGACTAGATATGACCTAATAGGTATTTGCCATCTCTTATTTCTGGGACTCTGATCCAAGAACAAACAGCAAGAGAACCATGAAAAATCAGCCCTGTTGGATCTGGAGTTCTGCCTTGACAAGATATAAAGCTCATTCATAGATCTGACTGTGCTCATGAGACTGCAGTTCAACTCCTGCTGCTAGAGCAAGGGGAGGGGGAAGGAAGATAGAAAGGGGTGAGTGGGAAGGAGGTGGAAGATCTGGGTTGTGACTATAATAGCTACAGTAATTAGAGTGTTTCCAAGCTGCTAGAGAAGTCTTCAGAGCAGAGAACTAGGATGGGAGGTGGGGGAGGAGGAAAAGCACAAGGAAGCAAACTTCTGAGAATACTAGGAAAGTATATGGTGGTTTGTGAACAATTTAAAACAAACAAACAACTGTGATGGCTTCATATGGGGAAATAAAGTAGTTTATATTCTTTCCCAGAAGTGAATACTATACAAATAACTGCTAGGCTCCCACTTAAAGCTAGGTTACAAACTATGTTTAAGCAGATTCTTGTAAATGTCCCTGTCTTTGCAGTGGTCCACCAGCCCTGGCCTCAGAGTCACACCATTTGCCTCCCTTTCCCATGTATCTATAACTATATCTCTATCTCTATCTCTCTCTGACAAACAGGTCAGAGCCTTCACTCCATTTCAAAAAGGGATTTCTGAATTCTAAAATGGTTAATATCACTTATCTCCCTTCAATCAACTGTTAATTAGTACTCCATGAATTCAATTAGATTGTGTGCATGTGTGCACACACACATATGTGTTTCAATAGAAGGAGCACACGGCCTGTTGGCCTAATACAGACAATGACTGAAGGGCACTAAAAAAGTCAGAAAATAAACACCAGGTTACTTGCTTATACATTTTAGGCTCTACGACACTGCCTACTATAGTGGCATGAACATGTGAAAGAAAAATAAAATCGTATTAAAATAAGATAATGATGATAACCTATAAGAAAAATCTGGGAATTTACAGAAAACCTCAAAATAGAAAGTCTTCCTCCAAGCTATAGAAAATGCTATACTTGTTTTTAAGATAAATATTTAGTTGAGATATTTCCTTAACATGATTTGGCCCTCGGGTGATGATTTGATTCTAACAAGTGATATTAATCTCAATGCCAAGAAAAAAGTTACAGAGGTGCTGGGAGAAACTAAAAATGGAATAAAACAAACAACTGAAGACATGCAAACTTTATGTGGAGAATTAGATCCATAAAATAAAAACACATGCAAATTTCTTGAGTAAGGCATGTCAGGTAGACCTAATACAAAAAGTCAATTACATCCTTTGCATAGAAACTACTGGGTATCCTCCCAGTGGCCTAAACCTTTTTCACTAGACTGAAAGCAAAGAATTTTCTGCTTCCCATTTCCCCCTAATAAACAAGTACTAGAAACAGTGAATTACCACTATTTCCTTCCCATTCATAGGGCATAAAGCCAGAACTCACAGAAATACAATAGGGCCATCTAGGACCATGTCTAAGGCAAGCTACTCAGTAATCTAAAAGAAACACAGAGAAAGAAGAATCTCTTTTCTCTATTCCATTATCATCTCAGTAAGAAATCAGTATCAAGCATTAAGAAATATGAAACAAAGAGCAATTTCACACATAGGAACTGAACCTAAGCCACGGAAGACCAAGAATTTTCTTGTCACTGTGGCATGTGATTCTTTAACCACCTGCTCAATAATCCCTCTTCAGCTGCACAGCTGCTGCCAATTCCACATGCCCAGCTAGGCAGGTGCTTTGATGAATTACCTGTTCCCTAGTGAAAAGAGTCCTTCACTGACACTTAGTGGGCCCAGAACCTGCCAATCAGCATCACCTATCTTCATTTTGTCTGTCACAGCCAACTTTTATGAGTGGTATCATGAAGGCATATTTAGTATACTATGCGATTTTTTTGTATTTTGTGGGTTTTTTGTTGTTGTTCTTTGTTTTTAAAGGAAACTGGTTTTTAAAAATCAAGTAGAAGTGTGAATTCAGCTGCTGAAAAGAAAACTTGCCACACAACATAAGGCTGCCTTATCTCAGAGTGGCCCCATCTGTCTGGCAGTATTCCCATTCAGTTTTCCACAAGGGAAATAACAATTGCTTAGCTACCTTTGGAGCAGGAGAAAGTGGCAGTAGAAGGTGCTACAGTACTTGGCAGTAATGAGAGCTAGCAGAGTGAGAACTTCTGGAGACCACACATCATTCCTGTACTTCTTAAGTCTCCACGCCTGAGTCCAGGCAGTAGTATTCAGTCAAATAAATAAGGAGTGGCACTTCCACTTGACAGAGCAATCAGTAAACCCCTCAACAAATTATCCTGTTCCAGTCATTTAGTTGCTATATGCTAATTGCAACATAATTACTACCAGGAGCCAAAAGTATGCTTCCATATCCTCACACAAAATAAAGAACTAATCTGTCTAGCTATCTAGACCTCTCCCAAGGAAATATTTTCTACCAAGGAGCTGGGGTGGGGGGGAAACCCAAAGTATTCTCTGAAAGATGGTCACAATCAGAAGACTCATAAGACTCTGTGGCAAGGGCCCAACTCTGAAACCACTAAATCTAATCAGGGCAAATTTAATCTGAGGCTTCTGCCTTGACTGTCACCTGACAGGATTCAGAAATGAATGCCAATAGCCCAAGAGCAGAAAGCTTTGTACTCAGTTTAGCTGAGGCTTTACTCAGAGACCTAGGACATATAGTTGGAAATAGTCTAAAGACAGTCAACACCTCTGTAAGGCCTTAAGACAGTTCTCTCATCAAGAAACATAAAGGTCAGAACAACCTGTTCCCCCCTAACAAAGCCCAACATCTAAGTGGCAAGCTATCATTTTAAGAAACTCATTGAAATAAAGGGATGAGGCAGGCAACATGCTCAGACTCAGCGCCTCAGAAAGACCTTTACCAAAACCAAAAGCTAACGTTCCTATTCAACAATAACCCATAGGAAATGGTTGGCTATGGTGTACACAGTCTATCGTGTACAACTGCCCTTTCACAATGAATTTGATTTCTAATCACTTTCTAAAGAAAAATTTTCTTTAATGTCCTAACTAGAATCCTAATTTCTAGCTCTAAATAATTCTTTACCCAACTAATAGTACCTAAGTATTATTTGGGCACTTCTATGAAACACATATAAGGATAGGGTTCCTTCTAGCTTGTTCTCATCCTTCTCTCATTAATAACCCCTAAGACCTCAAACGATTTTTTTAATGTTCCTCTCTTTAGCAAATTTCTTCCTAATACAGACGCAGATACACTTTCCACACAATAAGCAAGTAATCTCCTTTCATCAGAATTAAAATAAAGACTAAAAGGAGAGTTGTTTTGTTTCCAGAGCCCTTGCCCAAATAGGCAAATACTGTGGCTTTTTATTGTGCAATTATTACTGACCAGGAAGTCACCATTCAAAAGGTACTTGGTCCTTGACTCCCTATCTTAATCCTGCACCGGTTTTTAATGGTATTCCTAAAAAAATAAACAAAAATCACTGTATGATGTCCCATCTCTATAAAAAGAATTAAACGTGATGGTTCAAACAAGAGTAGAAACCTCTCCCTGGAATCTTCTTCCCTAAAGGTCTGACACAAACATCAGGGTTAAGTCTCCCAGACACTATTCCTCTACAACTTAGTACAGGCTAGCCAAAGAGGCAGGCACAACATGGCTGGCATCCCCTATTCTTCTGAAAAATGTGTGCCAATGAGCTCTGCATTGTTCCTCACTCAAAAAGAAGAGCCTTTCTGTCTGGCCTCCTCCAATGGCAAGCCCCAGTCTGGAAAAGGAAGAAAATGGCACTGAGGAGCCTGGGAGATGGAGCATATCCAAAGCTCTCAGACAAGACTTGAACCTATGACCTTCACTGTGTACACAATAGGCGGGTGAGAGGGACCGGTTTATCTCTGCAGCAGCAGTTCTCAGCCCTAGGGTAGCACTCCCGATAAAATGACATGACTATTGTGTGTGGCAGCAGAACAGTCATCTCCTCACAACAGCCTAAACCAGCACTCCCTCCCCCCAAGACAAAGCAGCAGGGGTGAAATTAACTCAAGGCTGCAGAGCAAAGCCTAATACAGAAAAGAGAGGCCTGTGGGGGATTGGGGACTCTCCTCAACCCCTGGGGCTCTGGACACATGGCTGGAAACAGACAGGCTTTCTCTCCCATCTTTCCCACTCTCATTTAGGTAGGAAGCTGTTTTTTACAGAATTTAATCATCTGTGATTTGTTCAGAAATATTCCCCCTGAAGGGCTCTGATCTCTCCACCCTGTGTGAGCCTAATTCCTAGAAGCTGAAATGACTGTTTGCTGCTGCCTGTTTCACAAACACACATTAATTGGTCAGATGTGTCTCCTCCTCCTCAACCCCAGAGGGAGGAAGGAGAATCTGAGCAAAGCAGAGAGATGATCCAACCGTAATTACACATAAAGGGAAAAGAGGGCAGCATGGGTTTTCCAAACAGGACAGGGTCACAAACCCTCCTGGGGGCACAAGGATAGCAGTTAAGGGCCAGGCCCAGGGATCCCTCCATCTTGAAGAAAAGGGTAGGAGTAAATGTGACCTGAAGACTGGAAGGAGCACACACCCACAACCTACTTACTGTACACTCCCAGCCACCTTGCTCCCCCCTCCTGGGCCGTGCACACGTCCTGCTCCCAAACCTTCGCTGTGAACCCCCCTAACTCCCTGGCTGGCCCCAGTCGCCCTGGGCCCCCTCAAGATACCAGACTCGCCTCTGAAACTCTCTGGCCTGTCCCCACAACCTGGCCAGACCCTAAATCCCCTCCCGAGCACCCCTACCCTCAGCCTGAACCAGCCCCGGCCACGCTTTGAACTTCACCCCGCCCCCCCCGACCCCCCCCCCCCCCCCCCCGCAACGACCCCCCCCCAAAACACACCTTCCCCTCGCTCCGCCCCGGCCCCCCAACCCCCACTTCCTCCGTCAGGCGCCGCTGCCCCCGGCCCCCCTCAGCCCCGGCCCCCCTCAGCGCCGCCGCCTCTCTTCTCCCCGAGCCCCGGCTCCACACAAAGCTCCGGACTCACCGCGCGGCCGGTCCCGGGAGCCGCCACCTCCGCCCGCCCGGGGCCCCGGGCCGTAGAGCCGCCGCTGCTACGGGGCCCAGGCCGCCATCCGTTCCTGCGGCCCCCCCCCCCCACCCCACCCCGCCTCGGCTCCGGCTCTCCGCCCCCTCCCCGCGCCGCTCCGCCCCGCCCGGCCGGTGCCGCTGTGTCCGGGGCCGCGGGTCCCTCAGCCGCCGCCACCGCCGCCGCCGCCGCCGCGATCCGGGACAACCAGGGCCTCCCAGAAGACCCGGACACTGGACTACCAGGCCCTCGGATCTGGATTCCGGGCTGGCGTGCAGTCTGGAGCGGGAGAGCGCAGAGGAAACGCGGAACCTGGATGCAGGAGCCAAATCCTGGGTCTCGGAATGCGCGGTCACACGGAGCCCGGATTAGAGAGTCGTAGCTCTGGGAATGCTGGAAAACCCGGCGAGCCGGTTAAAACAGAGATAAACTCGAAGAAACCTGGATTAGAGAGCTCGAACCTAACGCTCTCTCCTCGTGGAAAGAACTCTCGCTAGACCAGGTTTCCTCGCAGAGACGTCTTTGGGGAAGTATCGTACCTTAAATATTGAAGACACCAATTCTGTTAGGTGTCCTTCAGCTGTGGGGAGAGGAAAAGGCCATGTCTGAACGTGTGAACATCCACAAAGAACAGAAGAGCAAGCACAGCTCATGGTGGTTTCATCCGTTTTATCCCTTGGTTAAGCAAAGTTCAACCCCCTGATTTTTTATCCTTTATTCTCCGTTTCTTTTTTTAGGATTACCACTTGTTTTCCTTTTCAAAGTAACCATTTTTAATCCTTCTATATCCCTTTTCACCTCACATCCTTATATCACCAAATCTTCTTGCTTTTTATTATCTAAAAGTCCTATTCTGTCCTCCAACCCACCATTCTATTTCTAACAATTGTAACTTTTATCTTTCCTTATCTGCCATTCATCTCTGACTGCCCAGCACATTATCCAGTACATAGTAGGCATTCAGTAAGTGAACCCTTCTACCCACCTCTCACTTGTGAAACATATACTCTTAATGACCTCCTCCCTAAAACTTCCACCTCTTTCCATTGCAAACAGAAATTTATCTTAATTCTCAAGGCTCCCCATGTCTCAGCCCCTATTATGTCCTTCCTGTATCCTTGACCATCTTAGCTCTGCAGTTATCTTTCCTTTCTTCCCTTATCCTGAGGCATCCTTCAACAGTGCCACTCAAGATAGTATGACTTGGGGATAGAGCGACTTCATAAAATCCCTTTACTCTCCATCTCCATACACACACACAAAAGGTGGTGGCGTGGTGGGGGTTTGATGCCTAAGCGTGAACACTAAACCCGTCTAGCCTAGGAAGAATAATCTCCCTTGGTCCACCAATATTCAACTTGTTCTAGGGCAGTACAAGGACAGAACTGATCCCAGGTGACAGCAAACTTCCAGTCTGTACTGGGCAATGATACAAGTGAGGATTTAGCTACTTAACAGGTAGAGAAAGAGTAGGATTTAGTGTTTTAGACTTAGGTGTGCCTTAATTAAGGGTTAACACGACTATCTCTTATTGAAGAGCTCTCTTATTGAAGAGCATGACTCTACCATTGGAGAGGACTGGGCTGTAAAAAGGGGGAACAAAGGAAAGTAAACATTCCTACAGTGAACCCAAATTTTGTCAAAGTTCTCAAGTCTGGAAGAAACACTAAAAGTTTTCAAGTTACTGATGTCCTGTACTGTAAAAGAATTTTAAGTTTTGACTCCCTGTTTCTCTAGACCAAGGGTTGGCAAATTATAGCCCACAGGTCAAATCAGGCTCACCGCCTGTTTTGGTATGTCCCATGAGCTAAGAATGATTTTTACATTTTTAGATGGCTGAAAAGTAATCAAAATAGAATATTTTGTGATGTGAAAATTATATGAAATTTGAATTTGTGTCCATAAAGTTTTATTGACTCATAGCCATACTCATTCATTTATGCATTATCTATGGATTCATTTGCACTATAACAGCAGAACTGAATAGTTGTAATAGAGACTGTATGACCTGTATGCCTAAATATTTGTTACCTGGCCCTTTATAGAAAAAGTGTGCTGACCCCTGCTCTGAAAAAGCACTGTCCAATAGAACTTTTTGCAATGATGGAAATGTTCTATATTTTCACTATCTAATTCGGAAGTCACTAGTCACATGTGGCTATCTGAGCACTTGAAATATGGTTAATGTGACTGAAGAACTGAATTCTTAATTTCATTTAATTTAAATAGCCACATGTGGCTAGTGGCTACCATTTTAGACAGTACAGATCTAGACTCTTCTCAAATCTTCCGTACTGACATTCTTTGCCCCTCATCCCAACATCTTACACTCTCTTCGTGTGACACACTCCTTCGTGGATTCTCGATCCCACCCCTCGCCCCTCCCCAGCCCTATTTACCTGACTCCAAGCTAGGGTATAGCATTATTAGGTTTTCTTTCTGGACTCTCCATTGTCACAACTGAAATCTGAAATCTAGTCCGTTTATCAAGTTTCACACCATGAATGAATCCACATTATGTGGAAACCCATAAATGGACAGACATTTACACAAGTTGCTTTGTGTCAGAGGATGGCATTGTGGCTATGTTCTTTCTTGTCTGCATGAGAGAAGTAGAAAAGCCCTCCACATGCTGGATCCCTTGTTACTGCTGGGGCCTGTGATATGGATCACCTCCTTCCAAACACATTCACAGAAGCTGAGAACAGCAGATGTGTACTTGCTATTTGAATCTTAAGGAAAAAAAATCCTTCATCACAGGATTTTCATTCCTCCCCTCAGGCCTAATAAACTGAAGTTAGCTGATTTCTTTAGCTTAATAGATGCTTGCTTTTTTACTGGCCTTTTCTAGCTGGGCAAAAGAACAACCCCCATACTGTCTTGATCTTGGCTAAGAGCTCTAGCAAAGGCATTAAAAAAATTTTTACCAAACTAAATGAAATCCACATAAATAGGCTTTAGTAGAGACAGTAGTTAAAATGGAAAGAGATTAAGGGTTATAACTCATACAAGCCATAACTTTGTAATTATTTGTAAAAGTAATCTTTAAAGTCTAAATTTCTCACACCTACTCCCTAAGAAAAAAATGAGTGTCTATAAACTTCCAGCTTAAAAAGAAAGGAAGGGACACCTAGTTCTCTTTCTCCAGATTAGCTATACAGCAAACCAAAAAACCCCTTACTCCAATCCAAACATCTGACTACAAGGCCAAAGCCTCTTAAATCCTGACAGAGAAAGTCTCTGGTTTCATATATATCCTACTCGGAGCTTATATAATTCAGTCTAGGTGCTGCTTAGAAAAACAAAAACAAAAACGCTGAATCCTTTAGCTACTATACATATTGAGAGCCACTGAATCCAACCATCCAAAAGATATTTATGCTGCAAAAGAAAACCAGCTCAGTAATGTGAAACTTCCCTCAGGCCAAGCTGTCCCAGAGTTACAGGGTCAGTGCAAAGTGTTGTAAAGTACTGAAAGGCTATTCCTCAGCGAGTTTGTACTCAGGCTGCTAAGATTTTCCACTAGGCCTTAAATTACGCTATTCATCACGAGCAACTGAGGGCCATCTACCCCCAGGTCTCTCCCACACTTCCTCCCCGGTGTCTCTGCAAATAAAAGAGAGACCTTATACCACTACCACGTGAACTAAAGACAGGCTTTCACAGTCTAACCATGAAAAGGAGAAGTTTCCAAGTTACTCTGCCATTTACTCATGTGGCTCCAGCTGCATATTTTGGATGCTGAAGTGGGTTCTTGTGAACTTGCAAAGTTCTTGTAAACTTTCTTATCACAGCACACAAAATGGTTGCATAACCTGAACTCTTGCAGCTCCTGATGTTTTTCTCTGGGCATGCACACACAACCTGTCCAGGTGGAAAAATCAATCCAGACTCCTCTGTGCTCAGGCACAGGAAAAGGCAGATAAACTTTTTTGTGCTCCCTAGATTCTTCACCTCCTACCTTTCAGTTTTATTTTGGTATTAAGAAAACCAAACAATTCTAGCACAGAATTCAAGGTGCTACTGCTTGGTAAACTATTAACTGCACAGTGAACCCAGTGTGGCTTCATTAATCGTGGTAAGGTCTGCAGGAGGCCAGAGAGAGACGTTTTTTTTCCCCTAAAGAAGTGCCATTAGCTGTTCTTTCCACTTTCTCTACAGAAGTTGAACAGGAAAAGAAAGAGAATACTGCATGTTTGCATCACCAGAACAAGAATCGGGTGGATTTTCCTGGGGAATCCAGAGTGATCAGGCCGCACAAAACCAGTGCCTAGAGCTATGCAACAAGCAGGGTTCACAGTTGAGTGAACATCAATGCATAATGAGTGGAGGCATTTCGATGCAAATAAATGCTGAATATGAAGGATTAAAGAAAGGGGAAATTAATCTTTTTCATAACACAGGGCACTTTTTTCCTCTCACTCGAGCTCTCTTTTTTAAGTCATGCACACAACTGCTGGAGGGAATCCAACTTCCCCAGTGTGGTGGTGGTGCTTTATAAAAAGCAGAACATACACATTTAAGACCATGAATTTCCTGAGGATGCCAGCCACTGAGATTCTGACAGCTCTTCTGAGCAGCCCCAGAAAAAATGTGATTCACTAAGTTGGGCCAAACTGACTAGTAAAAATCTCATTTCAAACTAACCTCCTACTTTTTCCAAAGCTCATCGCTTCCTAGGGTATGGATGGCTTAAAGGGTTTGGTTTCAGCATTTGGGGTATTTGGATGCATTTACTGAAGGGATTTTATTTTTCAGTTTGTTTCTAATTGCCCCATCCAAGTGATGCTTTTGCAATACCAACAAAATAAATAGGGCAGTTTCATGCTGCTTTAGCAGGTGGCTCCATCTCCTCCTAGTCTGATCCTCTTATGTCCTAATGTCTTAAACCAGAGAACAAAGTGGCAGCATCTCTTTAGGTTATCCCTTCCAAAAAAAAATCTGCCAATGGAGGTTATTCAGCTTTTGAACACTGTTCACTTCAAGAGATATTGGACTGGAGCAGAAAACTTGTTAAAAACCTTTGTGTGCCATCACAGGTTTGTATTAAACACAGGATTCCTCAAACATCCTGATATGAAGCTTTAAAATTCAAGTGGTCCCTCAAAAAATCGTTAACCAAGGTTAAGAATTTTCCTAACCACAAATCCAAGCCTCAGAGAGGCAAGTAATTTCCAACTTGTTCCTTTCTCTTCTGAAACCATTCTGAGAAAAATGTCAAAGACCTAGAATTTTTAAAATAGGTTTTTATAAATAATGTATTCAAAGATTTTGACCCACCACAAGAAAAATATACAGATTTTGGAAAGAGTTTAAATTCTGAGAGGTTCAAGCTTGATCCAAGTCTTTAGATTTCTACTGCTTCAATTCCAAAGGACCAGTGGATAGCAATTTTAGTACACAAAACTCCACTATGCTGTGTAGTTCCTTTTCTCCTGGGTCAGACAGCTTTATTCTGCTTCATTAACCCCTTCTTTGCTCCTTGATGGATCTTGGAATCCAGTTTCCCTGTAAGGGAGAAAAAGAAGCTTCATTATTTATTTTTTATATTTGCAATGCAAATCTTTCGTGGCCTCCCCGGTCTTCTGGTTACTGTGTTCCTGTCACATTCAATTATCTTGCTTCAGGACTCAGACACTTTCAAACTTCAGAGTTTCATTCTGTAAGAATGAGGAAGCAGTGGGAACACTGTATAGGGACACACAAATGCGCGCACACAAACACAATGAGTATTTGCCTAAAGAATCTAAGAAGTTAATATTTCTGATTTTGTAGCTACTAGAAAAGAAATACCATGTTTTCCAGGGTGTCTGATGCTAAGGCAAGTTTTTTAAAGAATACAGACAAATAATAAAGGAAGGCATTTCACACAGTGGGAAACCCATTCCTCTGACCTGTTAGTGGCTTGAGCATAATGCATGAACCTCCCTCACAGTGAGAAAAGCAGTTCAACTCACTCCTCTGCTGCCTCAGACTTAACAGGGGGAGTGACCTGAAACAGTGGAGTAGAATTCACATGAATACTTTCCTGACAAAGGGACCCTATCACCAGCTAAGAAGGACAAAGGTCATAGGCTATATGACTCTTCTAAGTGTTAAAGTTAGAAAACAAGCAACCTTCCTGTCTCAGGTGACCCTAATGAGAGGTACTTCACCCTAATGATGTGGTCTGTGACCTCTGACTCCTCAGATCTACCAGGGTATAGTTTGCTTCAGTGGTACCAGCCTTAGGAGCCATCCATATCATGAGGAGAATCTTAGAGTTCCTGTCTGTCCGGCCTAAGAATGAGCTTGCAGGTTGCTTTCTTCCACAAAAAGTCTCATTTAAGCCAATAGCCATACTGACGCTAGAAACAGTTCAGTTCAGCCTCACCACTAAAAAAAAGAAAAATAAATAAAACAAAACAAGGAACTTCCCTTCAAGGGCAGCCAGGTGTACTACAGGCCCACAACTACTGCAGCTCATATCTTGTCATTTTCATTTGTTGCAGCAATCAGGTGTAAGAGAAAGAGCACTGGACCAGAAGTCAGGAAACCCAGGTTCTAGTCCACCCTTGTCTGGTATTAACTGGCTGTACAACCAGGGGCAAGTCATTCAGTCTCTCTGCACTTCAATATCCTCATTTGTCCAACTAAGACAAGAATACATGTCCTAACTACTGCACAAGGAGATTGTGAAAAAAATAACCTCAACCTGGGGCTGGCCTGGGGGTGCAGCGGTTAAGTGCACACGTTCTGCTTCAGCGGCCTGGGGTTCACTGGTTTGGATCCCAGGTGCAGACATGGCACAGCCTGGCAAGCCATGCTGTGGTAGGCGTCCCACATATAAAACAGAGGAAGATGGGCACAGATGTTAGCTCAGGGCCAGTCTTCCTCAGCAAAAAGAGGAGAATTGTCAGCAGATGTTACCTCAGGGCTGATCTTCCTCAAAAAAAACAAAAACAAAAACCTCAACCTAACAAGTTTCCCTGTTTTCTTAAATTTTTCTCTTCCTAATCTCTCTAGGGCTACACGTACCTCTGGAATAATATTACTTCCTTTTCTCAGGTTCCTCAGAAACCATCACTAAGTGATACCCTGAATGCTGTCCACAATAGTCACAATGGTGTTGATTTTAATTTTGGCTTTAGACCACAGAATATTCCCAGGGATTTACAAGTTCTTTCATCCTCCAGGCAGCCTGGCTGGAAACCCAAACATGTGCCAGCAATCTGGCAGAGTCCTATTCCAAGGCAAGTTTGCCTTTGTATCCCTAACGCTACCATAGTGACTGCCAAATGGTAGGTGCTCAATAAATGTTTTCATCAAATGAATTAAACAAAGAAGGTAAACACTACAAATTTCAAAACCTTTACAATATAGGGACTACTAAGTAATCAAAAAGACCAGATATAAACTTAAGAGTACCCACTGTAAAGGTGCTGGTACCCAGAGGTACCAGCATCTCATTCAGCTTTTTAGGATGAGCTAGGACAGAATTTAGAATTCCATTTAGGGCTCCATACTTCTAGTTCTCTAGATTGAATAAGTTAGAAGACGCAGGTCCCAGTTTTAGTCCTGACACTACCTAGTTGTATAACTCAAGGAAGTCACCTAATCACTCTTGCCCTCAACTTTTTTAAAGTTAAGAGAAAATTGGACTACATAGTACTGAAGGCCCCTTTCAGCTCTACGATACTGTACCCTAAAAATGAAATGTAAATTAGAATAATTTGTTTCTGAGGCAACCTGATAAAGTGAAAAGAGCAGGAAACTTAGAGGCAGAAAGAATTGAGCAAAATATAACTTCTGTAAACTGGTTCACTCAACTATAAAATGAAAGGAGGAAAAAAATTAACAAAGTTGTTGAGAGGATTTAGCTAACATTAAGTGCTTCCTATACACAAAGCACTGTACTAAGTATTGTATATTCATTAAGTCATTTTAATCAAATAACCAATTAAAATAATACACATATATTAAATAAACTCAAAAAATATACATACATGCTTCATAAACTCAGGGTTCTCTGAAAAAGTCAGAGTAGTCGTATTATTTATGCTGAGGCTTGGGAGTTGTCTCTCTTAGTTATGGTCTCAGTTTTATGTTTAACTTACCATATAACTCTAGGCAAGTCTTTTAACTATATTTATTTCAGATTCATCATATTAACTTTAAAAAGACACACCTTCATCACACTCTTCCAAGAATAATTTTCAGAAAACTCCAGTCTGATTATGAAAGCCCTCAAGTGAGAGCAGCTCAGGTAAGATCAACCCATCTGAGCGAGGCACTCAATGGTAGGCAACCTCATCACCGGTTTCAGTGATGATGTCATAAAATGGAAAACTAATAAGAGGAAGGAGATAAAGAGGAAGAAGGATTTCCAAGGCATTCCCAGGTATTGGAAATTCTTTCATCCCCTGGGCTGCCTAAGAAAACCATATATGTGTACCAGCAATCTGTGAGCTCCTTACAAGTAAGGGCTTCTTTGCCTCCCTAACATCTACTACAGTGACTGCCAATAATGGCAATTCTTGGGCCAGCCGTGGGCAAGCAATGAAGGCAACGGACTGAGCTTCTTGCATGAAGAAGCAGTCATCATAGCTGTCCTCAGATTGCAGGAACTCTGAACTCTGAGTTCAAATTCAGCCTGGTCTTTCAAGACTTGAGATCTGGAGAGTTAACTATGGTAACATACAGTGCACTCTCTTAAAAGCAGTGATAACGCTTAGTTTCTGTATTTCCCCAATATTTTTACATTTAGTACCTACAGCATTTTAGTGTTAAACCACATCCTCAATCATGGTGCCTAAAAGAAAATCTAATGCCTGTGCAGCAGACGGGTGAGAAGTTAAAAGGGGAAAAAGTATTTGTCATCAATTGATATAACTCTCGTAGGGATTTTCACATGCTTTGCATAAGATATAACGTAGTATTTGCATGAGTTTATAGAGGATGTAGCTCACTTAGAGTAAAAAGATTTCCTTTATCTCTCTGAACATTCAACCTACATATTCTACTATACTTAACGCTTTTGCATTTCCTAATTTGAGCAGACACACAGCCAAGTGATATATAGCACATTGCTCTTTTCTAAATTATTTCAATTTCAAGAAACACAATTATTCCCAGATCAAGAAAGCTCAAGTTTATGTGTCCAGAAACATAAATCAAAAATACATACCCTCAATTTAAGGCATATATATATACACATATACATGTGATACAACATGTAAATGGGTTGTATTCTAAAACTTTATTTGCAAGTCACAAGTTTGGCACTTGGACTATATCTCTTATAGAACTAATCTATAAAAGGTGGCTAGGTTCCTAGGCCATCTGATGAAAAAAAATTATTTAAGCCATAAGGCTGTAATTGGAGTACTAATATTATTAATACTATGCAACTTAACCACTTCATGTAACAATGTCTAGAAGAAAATGTGAAGCATTCCAAATTAAGAGCAAAGTGTAAACTATTGAAGGTGGCCCCTACGGCCTAAGGAAAGGAAGATCTGGCAGAGGGTAAGGTGTTTCAAGATGGTAAGGAGGAGTGAAGGATAAAGGAATGAGCAGTTATAGGTAATAGAAACTACATAACTTCCTACCAGACTGAGTCCTCAGGTAGGTTGGCTCCCTATCAACAGAAATTTTTTTCTAAGACACAGGGATTGGTGAACCTCATCATTCCTTTTTTTTTTTTTTAATTTTCACTACCTCCTGTTTCTGACCAATGTTTTACTTGTCTAGTCTACCATGGAAGAAGTTGCAGTCTCACAATTTCTTTCTAGTCCTGGTGTCCCTGACATGAGCATACAGACCATTTTGTCTTTTCAAAACTTTTTCTTTTTTTTTTTTTCTGCTTTTTCTCCCCAAATCCCTCCAGTACATAGCTGTCTATTTTTTAGTTGTGGGTCCTTCTAGTTGTGGAACTTTTTAAAGCTTTTAACCAACAGAAACAATGGGGAAAAGACAGGTTATTAAAGCTTTCTCCTAAGAGTATCACTTCCCCCACCCCTATTAAACCTTATGGAGATAAGGTGGGTCTCTGGGTAGAGAAAGTACTGAAGTAAAACACATCAGAGAAATATCTAAACTCTGTTTACACAGAACATTTTCTCACAGGAGCTTAAGCAGCCGATGAAAACCAAGATAGAGGAGGAAACTAAGAAAAGGCAACTGAGACTGAAAATCAAGTAGCAATGGGTCTCGGAGAGAAAATTTACGTTTTCCTCCTATGACCAGTGTTGCTATCAGTGCCTAAAGTAAGGGAAGAATAGAACAGAGTAGGAAGGAGTAGATTCCACAACCAAAAAACAGGGAAAGGAAAAGGGAGGTTTAAATCCTCAACAGTGGAGAAGAAGGAAAAGAATTTCTAGGGACACTTGGCTACTAGCTGGGGTACAGTCTGAAGTAAATGATTTGTAAGTCAAGGGCAACTTATGTTCAGATTTTCTGATTTGTCGGAATCTCAGGAATATGTGTCTCATAAATCACAAAGGTTGCCTGAATTTTGTAGTGAATATACGTTATCTAAATTCATACTCCAAGCATTTCATTTTGTGATCAAAAGCAGTTACTCAAAGTATAGTCAGCTGACCAACAGCATCAGTATCACTTGGGAGAGGGCCCAGGAACCTGTGTTTTAACAGCACTCTAGTGATTTTTATCTACATTAGTTTGAGAAGTACTTCTCTATGAACAGATTTTAAAAAGGCTAGTTGGTCCCCAAGGTACAGGGTGAGGTAGAGTTGTACACAGCTGAAGACAATGCATGCCCCAGAATCATCCATTCACATAGTAGGAAAGCAGTGTCACAGAGGCACACAACAGTAACTGACATGAACAAATGGGAGAACTGTTAATGCTGTGTTTAAAAGGAAGTTAGGCAGCGAGAACACCACTATATGTTTCTTGAGATTGCTTTGAAAGAGAAGAGGCTGCTGTAGGACTAGACAGAGGAAGAGAAGTTGGGAGTTGAAGGAGAGTTGAAAGTTGAAAGACTAAAGTCAACAAGCACCTCCTCAGAAGTGAATATGCAGAGGGTACTATAATCACAAATACATAACAGCAAAAGTCACAGAAAAAGAAGTCATCAAGAAGTTTCAAAAAGAGGATGGAAAGCAAGAGGGCTAGGGTAGAGCTCTGGGAACCAGGGGAATGAAGGGAATAGTGGGAAGTGGTGCCTCTAAAATAGACACTCAAAAATAGACACTTAAAAAGTTAAGACTTATTCTTGGATTGAATACTGAGGAACAATGGATAAATGACAAAGTTGCCACTGGCACTGGCTTACTACCTCCTTTAAAGAGCAGTACAGCAGAGCAAAGCATACTCTCTTGGCTGACAAATAGGATTTTGAATGTAATGGGGTCCCAAATGAAGTTTAGAGCAAGTCACTAACATGCCAATAATTGTGGATCAAGGTACATTTTGGAAAGGCTATGCTGTAGTTAACCCAACATTAAAGTTATCAATAAATATATTACTCCTCCAACACTTGAGATGCCATAGAACAGAGTAAATAGAGAAGATTTTTAAAAAGTTAAACAAATGAGACGCAAGGCAAAAAGGAAAAAAGAAAATTAGGCCATCAAAGCCTGCGACTTACAGATTTTTGGATTTCCTTTAATAGGAAACTTCACAATCATTTCCTGTGGATTTGTGCAGATGAAAACAAATGGAGAATCAGATTCTTGACTCATGTCTGGATACTGTAAAATGTAAAAATAAAAAGTTCAGGCTAGTTGGGACAAATTTTGAATTTCAAGGAGATCAAAGGCTGTCCCAGATTTCACCTTAACATTCTGTTGATAGTACTCTCATTTCACAATCAGGTAAAGAGGATTATGCTCAACAAGCAAGAACAAACATTCACCTTCCCCCAGGCCTTAGCACAGTATTCTTATACAGTCTATTGCCTGCCATTTCTGACTTCCTATAATGGGAACAACTTCTTAAAAAACGGATAACTGACATCTTCCCAGAAGAATCAGAACTGACTGTTCTTTCAACACAAGTGACTGTGAGTTGGGAGATTCGGAAGTCTCCATTAGGAGCATCGGGCATCCCCTAAGTTCAACTCAAGGAAACACTGGAAGACTTAAGAAAAATAGAACACTTGTGGAAATTCTGCCAGAAACAGTCAACAGAGCCCTTCTATCACTAAAGGGAAGGAAGATGATTCATTCTGAAAGGTATGAACATGCAAAAGCTGTTTTGCTGGATGTAGTCCAGACCTACTGAGGGTGAAAAGGTAACTGGTAGAGCAATTCTGAAAATTATTTAGAAGCCTTCTTTGGATCTCTTATCACAAACAAATCTGTGTGAATACTTAGGACTTTTATTCCTTCTGCAAAGACAGACACAGAACCTAGAGTAAGACTATGCTGGCCACACAATTACAACTTCAGGAATAACTGGGGGTTGGCAGAAAGTGCTCTCTAGCAATGTCCAACTGATTTAGCATTTCCTTGTTTCCTGTCTTGGGTTGTCTTGTGTTTAGCATCTTTGACAAATATGACTCACAGGCTGACTATGACTACAGGTTAGACTTCATTACCAGAGGAACCTTTCTCCTAGTAATTAGGATCAAAAGTGTGAAATTATTTTCCACTCTTATTCATCTGCTAAGATGTGTCCTCTAAAGCTCTAAGGCTCTAAAGTAAAAACAGAGGTTTCAGTAAAATAAATAAGAAAATGCAAATTTATAACTAGTATAAGTATAAACAATTAAACTTCTTTACTGACCACTCTGTGCTACGTGGCAAGTAATGCTGTGAAGAAAACAGAAGAAATTTTTAGCAGCTTTTGGTCCTGCCCACATACCATGGCTTTCAGTGTGGGACAGGTGTGGCGTGTACTTTGATAAAACATAGCTTAATATCAAGTATCAGCCACAATTATATTCACAGGCAGGGTCAAAATATTCATGGTAGAAAAGAAAAACTAAAGATGATCCTTATCCCCTGGATCTTTAGAACAAAGAGAAGCAGGGTCCAGCTGTTACCGTGAGGCGCTTTGGCACAAATAAAACCAGAGGCTGCTATCAAAATCTTTAAACCTAATTCTACAGAGGCAAAAACAGCAGCAATCACAATCAAGATCTTAAATTTTTCTGCTCTCTCTTCTCTGTGTCAGAGTGTCAAGGCAGAGGACAATGCTGCCAGGACTTCATAGCTCTGCTTTTCCAAAACTACGAGCCATTTCAACCACTCTCTTCTTCCTTCCACATCAATAAACGTTTTCTCTCTACTGGATCAATCCCACTAACAAATGTACTTTCTGTAATGTCTTCTAGAAAACAAAAACTCTCCAGATCCCACATTCTCCTCCAGTTACTGTCCCATTTCTCGCAAAATTCATTAAAAGATTATCTGTACTCTCTGCCTCAAATTCTTCTCCTTCTATTTTTTCTTAAATTCACTATAAACAGGCTTTCGGTACAATCACTCCACCAAAACAATTCTTGTAAAGGTCATCGTTCACTTCCATGTTACTAAATCAAATGGTTGATTCTCAGTTCTCATCTTAATTTATCTATTTGTGGAACTTGACAGAATTTTTCTCTCCCTCCTTCTTGAACACATTCCTCACTTGACTTCCAGGATACCATTCTCTTCGTAATTTTGCTCCTTTACTGACTACTCCTCATTTCCCCATCCTTTAAATGTTGGAGTGTTTTAGGGCTCAGGTCTCAGATCTCTTCTCTCTACACCCACAGTCTGGGTGATCTCCTTCAGTCTCAGAGTTAAAAAATAAGGTCCTGGATTTGAAACTATATGAGATGATGGATGTTACCCAAACTTATTGCGGTAATCATTACGTATCAAATCATTATGTGGTATACCTTAAACTAATACAGTGTTATATGTCAATTATATCTCAACAAACCTAGAAAAAAATAAGGTCCTGGAAATGCACATTAAAACCACAATAAGATACCACTTCACGCTCACTAGGATAGCAATTATAAAACAAAAACAAAAAACACGGAAAATAAGAAGTGTTGGTAAGGATGTGAAGAAATTGGAACCCTCATGCATTGCTGGTGTGAATGTAAAATGCAGCTGCTGTGGAAAACAGTTTGCTGGTTCTTCAAAAAGTTAAACATAGAATTACCATATGATACAGCAATTCCACTTTTAGGCACATACTCAAAATAATTGAAAGCAAAGATTCAAACAGATACTTGTACACCCAGGTTCACAGCAGCCAATAGTTCCCACAATCCAAACGTCCATCAATAAATGATGGATAAACAAAATGTGGTATACACATACAAGGGAATATGATTCAGCCCTAAAAAGGAGTGAAATTTGGATACATGCTACAACATGATGAATCTTGAAAAATTATGCTAAGTGAACTAAACCAGACACAGAAAGACAAATATTGTATGATTCTAGTTATATGAGGTACTTAGAATAGGCAAATTCAGACAGAAAGTAGAACAGAGGTAATTAAGGGCTGGGGGGAGAAGAAAGAAGGAGTTATTATTTAATGGGTACAGAGTTTCTGTTTGGAATGATGAAAAAGTTCTGGAGCTGAATAGTGGTGATGGATGCAGAACATTGTGAATTTACTTAATGCCACTGAATTGTACACTTAAAAATGGCTAAAATGGTAAGTTTTATGTTATGTATATTTTACCACAATAAAAATAAAACAAAATAAAAATCAAGGTCCTGAATTTCCTTTCCAAAGCTGCTCCTCTCTTATTAATACCATTTAAAAATAAATAAATAGCTATTCCATCCTTCTAGTTCAGGCCAAAAACCCTACAATCAACCCATTGGGAAATCCTGTCAACTCTACCTTCAAAAGATATCCAACATCTCACCACTTCTTAGGACCTCCACAGCTACTTCCCTGGTCCAAGGCATCATGTTTCCCTGGATTAGCACAATAACCTCTTAATTGGTCTCTCTGTTTCTGCCCTTAACCCCCTTCTTGTCTATTCTCAACACAGCAGCCAGAGCTATTTTTTAAAAAAAATATCAGATCATGTCACTCTTCTGTTTAAAACTCTCCATTGGCTCTTCATCACAGTCAGAATAAAAGCCTAACTCCTCACCATGATCTACAGGCCCTGGAAAATTTGGCCCCCCATTTCTTTTCTGATGCCTTTTCCTACTAGTCCCCCCCACCCTCTTTTCACTCCACTGCAGCCACACTGGCTTCCTTGTGGTTCTGCCTCTGGGTCTTTGCACTTGCCTATTCCTTCTTCCTGGAATGCTTTCTCCCCCAGATACCCACATGCTTCCCCTCTCTCTTTCTTCAGGACTTTAAATGTCAACTTCATAGTGAGTCTTCCCTGATCATTCTATTTAACATCAGAGCACCAATCTCCTCACAAACCTGGCCCTCTTAATCCCCCCTCCTACTTAATTTTTTTCTACAGCACTTACTACCATCTGATACTATATAATTTACCTAATTCAGTTTTTTAATTTGGCCTCCTTTTACTAGGATGAAAACCCCAAGAAGGCAGGGATTTTTGTCTGTTTTTGTTCTCGGCACCTGGAATCATGCCTAGCACATAGTAGGCAGCCAATAAATATTTGTTGAATGAAAGAACAATGAATTTACCAATTTGTGCAAAGACGCTATCGGGCTTTTTTCTTTTTTTCCTCTTCTTCTTCTTCTCCCCAAAGTCCCCCAGTCATAGTTGTATATTCTAGTTGTGAGTGCCTGTGGTTGTGCTAGGTGCAACGCCGCCTCAGCACGGCCTGATGAGCGGTGCCATGTCCGCGCCTGGGATCCAAACCAGCGAAACCCTGGACTGCCAAAGCAGAGCATGTGAACTTAACCACTCGGCCATGAGGCCAGCTCCTGTGAGGTTATCTTAACCATGCTGAATATGCACATACTGGGAACTGGACACTTTCAGCTCTATAATGCTGGGTATAAGCAGGTGCTACTCTGTAATCTGTTATCCCTCAAGCTAAATTAGAATTTTTGTGTCGTGGCAAGCGGCCAATAGGCCCTATGTTTAATAAAAACTACCCTGACGTATATTAACAGAGTAAGCAAATGTTAAATAATGGCAAAAGTGATGGATAAATGAAATTATAGAACAAGAGGTTCCTTAAACCCATTCATGCTTCACAATAAAGATAAACACAATATTAACTTTCCCAACTGAATCTAAATCCAAGTTTCATGTGAATATCCATTTTCCCAAGCTCTATCACTGAACTTCAGGAGGCTTACAAGAAACAGAGCTAAAGAGCAAAGCAGCCTACAAGGAATAAAGAAAAGTGAGGCCTAGGCATTGGGGTAAGAGATTACTTTTCATGGTAAAATGCATTAAAGCAAAGTCAGCTTGGCAGAGCCTCAATACTTCCAAAACAGCATAACCTCTGCAACCGGGGCCTTGACACTATGGACCACAGTAAACACTAACAAGTGAGAGACTCACAAGAAAGGGACTTTTGGCCTGAGAGTCAAAAAACTAGAATGCAGTTGACCCTGAGAAAGTAAATTAAGAGAAGGGAGGCTTGTATTTATGAAGAATGTGGATAAACTCTAGATGTCATATCCACTTTAGACAATAGACAGGTTAGGGAATGTGGGTTATAAGATCAAGCAATTCAAAGCAACCATTCACATTCAGTAACAGACTCCTCAGGAAGTTGCTGCGGTTCTCGCCTTACCACAACATGACTCCTATCACCTGGTTTCCAGCCTGACGAGCAGGGGAAGTGGGCCTACTCTTCTTTCATGCCTCATAAGTTTCATAGCTGTCTAACATAACAGGTAATTAACTACTAAACAGCCATTTTCTTCTCCTCTCCAGAGGGAAATTGTTCATCAGTCATCTAGAAAACATTTCTTTCGCCATTTTCATAAGAGAAAAAAAGGTTTAGTAGTTTTTGGCCACCACTACTGATTCAGAGCCAAGTGGGCATTTTCACCAACTCTGCAAGCTTCTATTTAGTCCTTGTACTGAAATGATCAGTAATTCCTAAACGATGATACTCTTCACAACAAATTCCCAGATGACCTATAAATCTCTTACCTGTCTCCAGAGGACTAACAGCTAAAGCAAACAGCTAAGAAGGAACTCATTGACAAAGAACATATATTTGCTGCAGGTGTTCTTGGTTTGAACTTTGGGGAACTAGATGGGACATGAAATCAGGCTCTGAAATCTAGTTAGCTGAAAACCAACTCCAAGAAGATTGAGGTGATAACACTCAGAAACAGAGAAGGAAATGAGTCTGCTAAAAAGGCCACAGGCACAACAGATCCAAAGAAGCATATCCTGAAAGCAAGTGTGATCTCAGAATAATAGTTCTCGTTTACATTTTCCTTCAAAGCAATTCAAGGTGTTCACAGGAAAACTAGCACCTCAGCCCCCAGTATACTGAAGGATAAAAGTTTTCTCACATCAGAGTAACATATTGATCACGATACTTTGACCAGATGACTATCGCATATTTGACAGGAGTTGGAGGAATATCATGCCAGCTGGACTAAAGTGGGATAGTTGAACTCCCATGTACCAGTACCCAATTCAAATCATGTGCCCAGTATCAAGGACAGCGGATTACAGCTCAATGCTATAGACGCCATTCAAATTTGCTCCAGGTGAGAATAATAAGGGGATGGGTGATATGCAGTCTATGGGTCTTACAGCCATTTGTGGAAGATGATTTGGTTGAAGCCACATAGCACTGGTTTCCTGGTTCCATCCGACTAACATTAAAATTTCCACTGTGGCTTTCTGTGCCCTTTGGAATCCTATGCTGGAACCTCTACACACAAAAGAACCCAAGCAAGTATATCTTCTCTAAGATTAACCTCATAGCTTTCTGCCCTGACTCTTCAAGACCTAAATGTGAATCACCCATTCATGACAATTATTTTTGGTCTTAATTTTCATATAGCAGACTTTTATTCCAACTTAAATTAGTGAGAACCAAAAGAAAATTGCTCTTAAAGATACCACATTGTAAGATCCTTAACCATTGACGTCTACTCTGGGACTAATACCAAAGAATGCCAGGACTCCTCTTACATTAAGGACTCTGTCAATTTTAGATTTTATCTCCCAATGGCTGACTCAACTGAAAATAAATATTCTGAAGCAGAGCTCAGAGAATCCTTTGACATCAGTTGACATATCAAGGTAAGATCATTATCAAGCAATATGGAGTTATTAATATCAACAATACCCCTTTATCAAATAACATTTGTCTTTTAGAACAAAATAGGTTAAAATATTTTAAGCGGTCCAAATGAAAAATCATAGAAAAACTGACTTTTGTATGGTGATGACACACTACAGAACATCTCTCCTCTACTGCTACAATATAGGTTTCCTTTGCCACAGCTCATTTATTTTAAAAAGTCATTTACCTTAAAAGAAAATTCTTTTCTTTTGTATACCCCATCTGGATTAATGGGACTACCATTCACCCCCTCACCACAACCAGAAACCCAAGTTTACCCTAGATTTCTCTCTTTCTCTCACCCTTCAAATCCAATCAAATCACCAAGACCTAGAGACTTTACCTCCTAAATATTTTGATCAGCTGTTCCTTTCTGTCCAACTCAACTGCCGGAGCATTGCTGCAGTCCTTCATCTTGCCTCACCTGGGCAATCATGGTAATTTCCTAAATCATCTCTTTGTTTTTAGGCCTGCCCCATCCATCCTTCCTACTGTTGCCAGGACAATCTTTCTAAAATGCACATCTCATTATATCACTTACATGGTTGCCTTCAGAATACAATTCAAATTCCTTCACATGGCATTTAAAGCTTTTCATATCCATTGCTTGCCTCTCCATTTATTGTCACCATCATTTATTGAGTACGTACTATGGAGCATATAAGCAGGCTATATGCTAGAACACTGGAGATAAAAAGGTGAATAACACATAGATGATGACCTAAAGGAACTACATGTGAACATATAATTACAAAAAAAAAAAAAAAGTAAAAAAATGCAATAATAGGGGCCAGCTCAGTGGCACAGTGGTTAAATTCGCACGTTCCACTTCAGTGGCCCAGGGTTTGCTGGTTCGGATCCCGAGTGCGGACATGGCACTGCTTGGCAAGCCATGCTGTGGCAGGCATCCCACATATAAAGTGGAGGGAGATGGGCACAGATGTTAAGTCAGGGCCAGTCTTCCTCAGCAAAAAAAAAAAAAAAAAAAAGAGGAGGCTTGGCAGCAGATGTTAGCTCAGGGCTAATCTTCCTCAAAGAAAAGAAAGGAAAAAAAAAAATGTAGGGGCAGGCCGGCGGTGCAGCAGTTACATGCGCATGTTCTGCTTCAGCAGCCCAGGGTTTGCTGGTTTGGATCCTGGGTGTGGACATGGCACTAGTTGGCAAGCCATGCTGTGGTAGGTATCCCACATAGAAAGTAGAGGAAGATGGGCATGGATGTTAGCTCAGGGCCAGTTTTCCTCAGCAAAAAGAGGAGAATTGGCAGCAGTTAGCTCAGGGCTAATCTTCCTCAAAAAACAAACAAACAAACAAAATGCAATGATATAAATATAAACACAGAACCCCAGAGAAGGAAGTGATTAATCCCGTCAGGGAGGAAACGGGCTGAGGTCAGGGAAGACTTCACAGAAAGAGTGACATCTGAGCTGTTTTAAAGGATGAACTCTCCTGGTAGCCAAGAGCATGGAGACATCATATAGGTTTGTCTATTGAGGAAGATATAAATTCTGCTTTCTGTAGGACTCACCTTTTTTAGAAGCTTCCTTAACCCTCCCCACCCTGCCTCCAGCCAAGCTGAGTTAGGAGTTAGGTCCCCTCCTTTGCGCATTCCTTTGTTCATATGATAATTACCATGGTTGGGTTTTCTTGTCTCAGTCTCTTCTAGTAGACTTAAAGATCTAGAGGGAATGGAGTATCTTGTTAAAACTCTGGATTCTTAGTCTTTAGCACAGTGCCTGGCACATGACAGATGGTCAATAAGTACTTGCTGAATGTATGATTATACAATATTCTGAGCAGTAAAATCTTAAATTAGAAGATAATTTACCACCTGGTTCACACAGTAGACTGGATGACAAACCAAGAAGCCTTGAACAGATTGCAAGAAGATAGCAAGGCTACAACAGATTCCTCCTACACCAGGCAGATACTTTCTCTCTCTCAGCCTGCGTTATTTACAGGTAAAATAAAGATGTCATGTTAAGTGATTGATTCTACCTACATAAAACCTCTTGCATCTGTCCCCCTCTTGTCTAATTCCACTGGCATTATCATGGAACAGGTTTTTAAAAACATCTCAGGGCCAGCCCAGTGGTGCAGTGGTTAAGTTTGCACGTTCCGTGTCAGTGGCCCGGGGTCCACCAGTTCAGATCCCGAGTATGGACATGGCACCACTTGGCAAGCCATGCTGTGGTAGGCGTACCGTATATAAAACAGAGGAAGATGAGCATGGATGTTAGTTCAGGGCCAGTCTTCCTCAGCAAAAAGAGGAGGATTGGCAGCAGTTAGCTCAGGGCTAACCTTCCTCAAAAATAAATAAATAAATAAAAACATCTCTACCCTGGATGACAACTGCCTTCTCACTAGTCTTCCCGCCTTCAGTCTCTTCATTGCAATCCATCTGCCACATAGCTGCCAGATTGGTTTTCCTCAAGCAATACACTGATCACCTCCAAAACAACCCTCCCCCATCCCATAACTGACTACAGAAAAAGCCTTACCTCTGTAGCCTATCATTCAAAGCTATCTACTGTCTGACCACAACATGCCTTTCCATTTTGTCTGCTGCTTGTTCCTCTTTACCCATACTCTTCTCTCAACAAACTGGTTTGCTATTTCTCTCCATATAGGCCCATAACTTCCCACCTCACATTACTCCCTGTCTTTGGAATATGCTTTTCTACCACCTAAGTAGAAAGACTTGAACAGCAATCCCAATTCTACCGTTTACTAACTGACAGCATGCAAGTTATTTTAACTCTCTGAGTCTTAAGTTCTCTCACCTTTAAAAAAGGGGTAATGATTCCTTGCTTGGAGTTGTTGTAAGGATTAGAAAAAAACATACATAATAGGCCTGGCACAAATAAATAAGCAAAAAGTGATAGATTTTATTATTACTATCCTTCAAGGCTAATTCAAAAGCCATCTTGTTAATAAAGTCTTTTGGAATCCTTCCCGGCTGGAAGCAACACTTTCCTCCTTTAAATTCCTCAGAGGCCATCTTTACTTCTCTTAAGACAGCTTGGCTTTTTATTAGTGGTCTTTCAAATATTCTGAGGACAGAACCCATGGTTGATTCCTCTTTTTGTTTCTTTTAGTGTCTAAAACAGTGTCTGATTTATAGTAGGCATTTATTGATGAATAAACATTTAGGAAAACCCTAAGAATTATATGTCCATTTTCAGATGAAAAGCTAAACATTAACGAATTTCCATAAATGCATAGAAATGTGTTAATAATCCCCTCCACTACTTCAGAAGTACAACAGAAAGCATAATGCTTCCTGTATTATTAAAAAATGTACAAGGATTCTACAGATAGAAAACTCTGAAGAATCCACCAGAAAATATTAGAAATAATCAACAACTACAGCAAAGTTGCAGGATACAAAATGAACTTACAAAAATCAGTTGCATTTCTATACACTAGTAACGAACTAGCAGAAAGAGAACTCAAGAACACAATCCCATTTACAATCACAACAAAAAGAATAAAATATCTACGAATAAATTTAACCAAGGAAGTGTAAGACCTATACAGTGAAAACTTTAAGACAGTGAAATGAATTGATGATGACATAAAGAAATGGAAAGATATTCCATGCTCATGGATTGGAAGAATAAACATAGTTAAAATGTCCATACTATCTAAAGCAATCTACAGATTCAATGCAATCCCAATCCGAATCCCAATAACATTCTTCACAGAAATAGAAAGAACAAAGGATCCCAAAATTTATATGGAACAACAAAAGACCCCAAATAGCCAAAGCAATCCGGAGAAAAAAGAACAAAGCTGGAGGCATCACAATCCCTGACTTCGAAATATACTACAAAGCTAGAGTAATCTAAACAGCATGGTACTGGCACAAAAACAGATATACAGATCAATGGAACAGATACACAGATCAATGGAACAGAAATAAAACCACACATCCATGGACAGCTAATCTTCCACAAAGGAGCCAAGAACATATAACAGAGAAAGGAAAGTCTCTTCAATAAACGCTGTTGGGGAAACTGGACAGTCACATGCAAAAGAATGAAAGTAGGCCATCATCTTACATCATACACAAAAATTAACTCAAAATGGACTAAAGACTTGAATGTAAGACCTGAAAACATAAAACTCCTAGAAGAAATATAGACAATATACTCTTTGACATCAGTCTTAGCAGTTTCTTTTTGCATACTATATTTACTCAGGCAAGGGAAACAAAAGAAAAAAAAAAAACAAATGTGACTACATCAGACTAAAGAGCTTCTGCAAGGCAAAGGAAACCAGGAACAAAATGAAAAGACAACCCACCAACTGGGAGAAAATATTTGCAAATCATGTATCAAATGAGGGGTTATTTTCCAAAAAATATAAAGAACTCAACAACAAAAAAACAAACAACCTGATCAAAAAATGAGCAGAGGATATGAACAGACATTCAGACATTTTCCCAAAGATACAGATGGCCAACAGGTATATGAAAAGATGTTCAATGTCACTAATTATTAGGGAAGTGCAAATCAGAACTACAATGTGATATCACCTTATACCCATTAGAATGGCTATAATTAACAAGACAAAAAAATAACAAATGTTGGACAGGATGTGGAGAAAAGGGAACCCTCATACACTGCTGGCGAGAATGCAAACTGGTGCATCCACTTTGCAAAACAGTATGGAGATTTCTCAAAAAATTAAAAATAGAAATACTGTATGATCCAGCTATCCCAATACAGGGTATTTATCCAACAAAGATGAAATCAACAATACAAAGAGATTTATGCACCTGTATGTTCATTGCAGCACTATTCACAACAGCCAAGACGTGGAAGCAACCCAAATGCCCATCAACTGATGAACAGATAAAGATGATGTGGCATATATATACAATGGAATACTATTCAGCCATAAAAAAGACAAAACCATCCATTTGCAACAACATGGACAGACATTAAGCAAAATAATCCAGACAGAGGAGGACAAACACCATATGACTTGACTAATAAGCGGAAGATAAACTAACACAGGGATAAGGAGAACAGATTAGTGGTTACCAGAGGGGAACGGGGTGTGGGAGGGAGGGCGAAAGGTTTGTAAAGGGGCACATATGCATGGTGATGGATAAAAACTAGACTGCAAGATGCAGTCTATACAGAAACTGATATATATTGGGGCCGGCCTGGTGGCACAGCAATTAAGTTCGCACGTTCCGCTTTTCAGCAGTCTGGGGTTCGCCAGTTTGAATCCCGGGTGTGGACATGGCACCACTTGGCACACCATGCTGTGGTAGGCGTTCCACATATAAAGTAGAGGAAGATGGGCAGGGATGTTAGCTCAGGGCCAGGCTTCCTCAGCAAAAAAAGAGGAGGACTGGCAGTAGTTAAGCTCAGGGCTAACCTTCCTCAAAAAAAAAAAAAGAAAGAAACTGATATATAATAATGTACACTTGAAATTACACAATGTTATAAACCAATAAGACCTCAATAAAATAATTTTTAAAAATGTACATAGCTATCCTCCATTTATCAAGTGGGCACTTGATACCCAGGTTGCAAACAACTCTAAACATAGTCTGTTCCAACCTAGACACTCCAGTAAATGTTCTGGTTTTCATGAGAACTCTGAAAATACATTCCCTGTCTCCCCCAAGTGAGCTGTGATTTTAAGGAACTACCTGGGCTTAGGCTAGTTGTTGCAGATATCCAGTTCCCCTTTTTGATGGGTCTCAGATACCCATATACAACAAACATTTTAGGTTTATGAATTAGCAGGTTTTCTCAGTATGACAGGCTGTTTTTCACATATTTTAAAAGAGAATTTGGAGTCTCTGCATTTTTCAAGGCCAATGCCTAGTTTGAAACTTAACTATTATCTCCTTTACTCTCTAATTTTTTACCTCTGACTTACAGACAGACAATCCATTGGTGATAGAAGTTGATGATTTCCACACAGGAAGTGATATACACAGTCTTCCTGAAGATCTATATCACTTAGATATTCTTATGGAAGAAGGAACAAGTAATATTCTCTTCTCCATTGGAAGACGGCAATTCTATTGCTGATGTCAATTATACAGGCACCCAGCAGTAGAAGTGCTTCAGCATAATTCCTTGAAGATAGGGTCTTGGCTATTACAAAAGGCATAAGGTCAAATGAACTAAAGGGTCAGTAAAGCTGGCAGGAGAGGAGTGGATTCAGTACAGAAGATACAGAATAATCAATGATCTCGGAGATTTCAGACAAATCAGATTTTCTATTGAAGGCAGAGATATAAATAGTACAAACACAACACAGATGTAGAAACAAAAGCCACCAACTCAACTTCTTGTTTGAAAACTTGTTAGGTCTAGAGAACTGTTCAAACCACAGCTGCTAATGGTTATGGATTTGGCAATCAAAATGTCTTTGTTAAAAAAAAGTTTTAACTGCCTTACTATTGAGGTTACAAACCACAGCCTTGATGCATCGTTGCAGTCAACATTCCCCCCGCTGTTTTTGAGAGCTTACATCTGCTGCTGGCAGATAAAATGCTGGCAAACGGCATGGGCTTCTTCCAGAGGAATACAGGGGAAGTTTTAACTAGATGGCTCTCATCTTCTTTTCTCTCCTGAGTTACGCCCACAGCCTTTTCTGTACCACTCCTATCTTGTCCAGGTTGATCCCTTGCCATCACTCAGGAGGGTTGAGGGTCTAGTGGGATTTTTTCTGGCAAAATTAGCCATGCCACCCATACTACTCTTAGAAGATAAAAGGAAGATGAGTTCTTAGCTCAGGGGAAAGCATTTTAAGGACATATTTTTAAAGCCACTTACAGTGTAGTGCACTTGATTTTAAACAACCACTAATAAAACCTTTCCAGTTATTTTTTTAAAGGAACTAAATGATCACACTATGCCAAAAATAATGAGGACTTAGTATATTTTAACTCATCAAAGAAAGGCCAAGAATGCGAGGTCAGGAAATAAATTACTGAGTTTCTTCAGGGAAGGAAAAAGTTAGGGACAAGATGGAGAAGTAAAATGTGGTCCAAGTCACATGGGAGATTAGTTTCAGTTGAAATAAAAATTGCTAGATTCACACTGGTTTTCAAAGAATATGCAATTCAGCTGGGTGATGAGAAATGAGTATGGAAATGCATAAAGAAGACGTATGTCAGGAAACTGAACCCTGGATGGTTCTCCCTCAGTGATCTGGCCTATGAGGATAAAAGAAAACCAAGCATACCAAGATTAGCACTCCCTAAACTGTATATACCACAAAATACCAGTTCTATAGTATATAAGTAGGAAGTGGAAGGGGGGGTGCATTTTATAGTCAAAAAGTTTTGTGAACACTGCATGTTGTACCCACAGATATATGAGGGAGTTATATCAGAGAGTCATAATCCACACTAACATATTAGAGGTCCTGAGAAGATCTGTAGTAAACAAACAAGTTTGTTTAATCCAAATACAGTTTCCAAATGTATGTGTCCATAGAACTCCCCCCGCCCTTTTTTTCCCCAGAGAACTCCTATGCTATGGAACAGTTTGGGAAATGCTAGTCCTAAATTCCTAAATTTTCAACTCATTCTTGCAGAAACAAAAATAAGGTTGGTAAAACAGTCTAGGCAATCACATTTCTTACATCACAGAATCCTAGTTCAAACAGAGACAGGTAGATTACCAAGGATGCTTGAGACATTTTCTAAAAGGCAGCCAAATAACAAAGCTACATCTTTTAAAAGTGACAAGATCCTTACCCAATAAATAATCCCCAAATAGGGCTAATGTCAATTCTAATACATTCACGTGCTACCCTCAAACACAGAAAAGACAATGGGGAAAAGCTGACAATAGGGAAAATGGGGATGGGATGGCTGAGTTTGGTGAAGCCTAGTGGCTTCTGGCATTTGGAGATATTCTAATGTCATACATCAGGGAAATTCATAAGGAGAGTTGCCAGGACTTCCAGCTGGGAGCATATGGGAGGACTCCTACACTTTTGTGCGGTGCCCTCAGCTCCTTAGGATAAAAGACAGAATATAAGCTCAAGGAGGAGTATCATGCTGACCCCAAAGAGAGGTATCCCTGAGAAACCAGAAAGATTTGTTTTGTTAGTTAGATTTCTAATTCCCTTAACTCTTGTGGTATTCCACAGACTAGGATTACAGTTTTCTATACTTCTCTATACAAATTTGTGGCAGAAAAAGATTGGCTAACTGTCTAGGGACTGAAATTATTTGACCTTGTATCAGGTGGTGGTTTGCTTGATTTACCAATGAGAAAGTAAAGAAGGCCCCTTGCCAAAAACCACCACCCACACTGCCAGATGCTCCTGGGTTCTCTTTCCGAATGCAAATATCCTAAGAAGAAAATATAACACATTAAATTATACTAACGTGTTAATAAGTGTGAGAGTCTCTAAAACTGTAAAGTCTGCACCAGTGCAAGGAATTTTTTTTTTTTTCAAAGACTGGCACCTGAACTAACGACTGTTGCGAATCTTTTTTTTTTTCTGCTTTTTCTCCCTCAATCCCCCCAGTACATAGTTGTATATTTTAGTTGTGGGTCCTTCTAGTTGTGGCATATGGGGATGCCGCCTCAACATGGCCTGATGAGCGGAGCCATGTCTGCGCCCAGGATCCGAACCAGCGAAACCCTGGGCCGCCGAAGCAGAGCATGTGAACTTTAACCACTGGGCCACGGGGCCAGGCCCTGTAAGGAATATTTATAATTATTACTTCTAGACTTAAAGAAATGGAGAAGAGGAGAGGAAAGACACTGGAAAAATAAGCAAAAAGCCCATACAAGGATTAAACAAGGGGTGGAAAACAAAGGGCCTCCTCGTGTCTATGGTTTTGCCTATGTGTGGATCAGGTACTAAGGGCAGAACAAAAGGCTAGGAGTCAAAATTCATGCCAAAATGCATGCAGTGTAAGCATATACATAAAGTAATCAGAGAAGGCAATCCACAAGGTAATGAAAGATAGAAAACTAGAGGGATAATAACTATTGGCTAAAATCTGTGAGAAAAGGAGAAGGTGAGATAGATACGATTAGTTTTTTTAAAAAGCAGACTAACAACAGTAATGAAAGGCAAATAAGTCTGGAAAACAAAAAATTTACTGAGAAAAATAAGCTGAAGAACATTTTCTTAAGCACAGCAGTAAAAGCCCTATTACCTAAAGTAACTGTTCAAAGAAGAGGAAAATCATACTGTCAGGTAAGATTCTTCATGCTTCAAAGATGGACTTTCCCATTTTGGATTTCTGCTAGTGTGAGTCTAAACACAGGGCTCTAAATTTCAAGGGTTTTCCAATCAAGCTAAAATGCTTTGGCTCCCTCTGCTGTTCAAAAATGTACTTTAGTTATGTCAGTTGAATCTTTAGTGATGAAAATAAATAAAAACACATACATATGTACATACAAACATTCACACACCCCTCCCAAACCTGGCATAGTCCAGGCAATCAGAGTTCAAACACATTTGCCTGTCATAAATTCCCCAACCTGGACCAAATGTTCCCAAATAAGTGATAACAAACCCTACCAGCCCCACGACCTCATTGAAATAATTCAAGGAATCGTGGAGGGTTTCTTCACCAAAAGCAGCAAAGTTGGTTGGTTTTTTTTTGTTGTTGTTGTTGTTTTGGTGAGGAAGATTGGCCCTGAGCTAATATCTGTTGCCAATTTTCCTTTTTTTTTCCCTCCCCAAAGCCCCAGTACATAGTTGTACATCCTAGCTGTATGCCTTTCTAGTTCTTCTAGGTGGGATGCTACCTCAGCATGGCTTGACAAGCAGTGCTAGGTCCGCACCCAGGATCTGCACCAGTGAACCCAGGGCCACTGAAGCAGAGTGTGCGAACTTGACCACTATGCCACGGGGCCAGCCCCGCAAAGTTTTATTAAGGGATGAGGACCCTACACTTGTTAGCTGGATTGTGGCAATAGCTTTTTATGTAGAAATGTGTATGTACCAGTCCTCCATATACCAGAAACCAAAGCATCACTAAGTTTTTACTGCTTCTGCCCTGGTCTTTTCTCTCCCCAGTATTTCCTTATCAAAAGACTCTTCTCACATGTCTAAATTCAGTTGCTAACACCTTACTATCTCCAGGATGTTCTGTATTGAAGGATCTACAGGTCAGGGATGGTGGCAAATCGAGCATCTGTCCAAGATAAGTGTTCTTTACTCACCTGATCCTTAAATTGCTTCTGGGACAAGCAGTCAGTTAGGTCCACACAGCCCAGAAGACAACCTGACGGATAGTCGTTGGGAAATTCCACATCTGAATCAAAAATAACAGAAGGATTAGATAAATTTCCTTCTCTGTGACCCTGGAACTCATGAATTCGTTTTCAATTCTCAACAAATCACTTTATCTTCTATTTGTAGATATAAGGAATACAATGAGGTTTTTATTTGGCACAACTGTTTGTATTTTGGCAAAAAAGTTAGTGAGTGACTGGCTTAGTCCACTATCCACCCCCTAAGCGATAGGAAAACTACCCTCTCACTATTGAAGTTCAAGGACCCCACAACTTCACGCCAAACAAATGTATTCCACTATACTCAACTGGATCAGACTGGAGTTTGGTGGTGACGGCTTCTAGAAACAAGCTACAGGTGTAAAGAGAAAAACCATAAAAATGTAGCAAAAGCCATAAGAATGTCAGAACACAAATTTAAAACAAGCCAGTCATATCAGTCAAAACAGAAATGCGTTTTTAAGGAAACATGCACTTTTGATTCCTAAAATTTGGCTTCTTAAAGACTTTTAAAGGGGCTGGCCTGGTGGCATAGCGGTTAAGTTTGCACATTCCGCTTTGGCAGCTCGGGGTCCACCGGTTCAGATCCCAGGTGTGGACTTAGACACGACTTGTGAAGCCATGCTGTGGCAGGCGTCCCACATAAAATAGAGGAAGATGGGCACGGATGTTAGCTCAGGGCCAGTCTTCCCCAGCAAAAAGAGGAGGATTGGTGGCAGATGTAAGCTCAGGGCTAATCTTCCTCAAAAAAAAAAATATATTAAAAAAAATAGAAAAAAAAACCCTTTTAAAGGTGGCTCTGTAATTGTCCTCTCATTCTACCTTCAAAACAACTGTATGAGCTGGATAAAAGGAAAGCAAAACAAGACACCCAAGTGTCAGAAGTGGTTTTTAGTATACAAATTTATTGTGTTTTGGGTTATTCCCAACATACACTGCTTCAGTGAATCACCCCTGATCTGTCCAAATCCAACAGCAGATGTCTATTTGGGTCACTCCTGATAAAAAAGTTTTATTTGTAATTGTTCTTCCCAATCTAAAGATCTCAGACTTTATAGCAGTCATTTTATTCTCATAGTAAAAAAAAAAAAAACTGGAGAAAATTTTCTGAGATAAAATTAAGACTAGTTGGTTGATTTCTGGTGTTGGGAACTGGTATTTTTAATTGCACTGTTTGGTGAATTAATGTTTTGAACAGCTGTCTATGATTTGCCACTAAACATACAAACAAAAAGTTTAAAGTCCATTTCAGCCAAAAATAGCCATAAGAAGGAGGAAGTGAAAGACGCTCAAGGTCAACGACTTCTCTCCACAAAATAAGACTAAAAGGAGAATACATGTTTGTTACCTTTCCCACGAAGAAGACGATATGTAGTCTGGAGTTCTGAGACTTCTTGAGGGGAAGGTCTTTTGGCTGTGGCTGCTATCCAAAGTCGTCCTCTGTGAGGGGTGTACCAGCTTCTCCCCTCCACCCTTAAGTGAACATAAATTTAGGATCTAAATTCTAGTGTCCTGGAGGATCTCCTAACACAGCAAACTATCTAGTTGAAACAAGAGATCTATAGATAATACCTCACCAAGAGGGGTATTTTTTGTGAAAAACATCTCTTTCACAATACCCTTGAATATGGATCCTGTTCTCTAGTTTTTATCATCATCAGAACAAAGACAATTCATCTCCCTCAGCTCCTATATTTCACCTGATCTCTATAACTCAGTCTTGGAGTTTTCACTAGCCTTAGGACTTCTACAATCCAAATCTTATATTTTCAAGGCCTCCAAGTTGTCCTACAAAAATGGAAATCCTTGCTTTTCTTTGAATCAAAGGTTAACCTTTTCCTCAAAGATTTGTTAGTTAATTGTTCTCGAACCTGACAGAAAAATCCTCACCCACACATAACTTCCCAAGAATAGCAATTTTTAAATTTTTATTTAATATAATTTAAGTAAATAAAAATGCTTATCATCTTTACTGTTTAAATTGCAACCACATTCATTTATAATTTCTAAGTAGTTTATAAAGGGTTATGTTCTTTGCAGATAAGTAAACAACTTTTTGGCTAGTTTAAAAGAATCCTTAAGAGGAACAACAAAATGCATCTAAGAGAATTTAATTACTCGCTACTCTCTAAGGATTACAAAAAGATGTTTCTCTTTTAGTTCCCACCAAATGAAATAAAGTACCTTGATAATACACCCCTATTATACTATTCTTATAATGGGAAATAGGGAATTTCTCACATCCTCAGTCCCAATATAGATGAATCGGAAGGATGCCAGGCAGATAGTAGGTGCTCGATAAATGAGGAACGCATCAATATATTTCTTCCCTCTACACCAAATAACCTGAAGG
Organism: Equus quagga; assembly: GCF_021613505.1. NCBI lineage: Eukaryota > Metazoa > Chordata > Mammalia > Perissodactyla > Equidae > Equus > Equus quagga. The sequence continues at coordinate 58,215,314 of NC_060268.1, read as the reverse complement.
GCTACTGGGAAAATGGTCTCACAAATGTCGCAGAACCACCCACTTTATTTCTGTGGGATTAATGATTGTGGGCTTGATGCTGCTCATCCTGTTCTTTTCAGTGAGAAAATCTGAATAGCACAGATCCAAAATAGGATGAAAGAAATGTAAACATTCTGATTCCCTCAGCAAAAGCAAGCTGTTCAGTTTTCTACTTTGGAAAAGGAAAACAGCTAAATTGCAGAGAGTTGAATGAGAAGAATAAACATCTCAGAGGCTACTTGTCCTGGAGCAGCAGCAAATTCACATGCACTTGTTCTAATGGCACTACGCACACAGACTATGAAACAATGAGGAGCCAAAGCAAAAAGCCTGACCTTCAAAAGGGGAGAAAAACAGTAATGCACGTTTAATGAAGAAGGGAAATCACAGCCAATCACAAAAACACCAAAGTAGAAATAATTTTTCCTGGGGCTGGTCCATTGGTGTAGTGGTTAAGTTTACACACTTCACTTCAGAGGCCCGGGGTTTGTGCGTTCAGATCCAGGGCACGGACCCACACATCACTTATCAGGCCATGCTGTGGTGGCAACTCACATACAAAATAGAGGAAGACTGGCACAGATGTTAGCTCAGGGACCATCTTCCTCAAGCAAAAAGGGGAAGACTGGCAACAGATGTTAGCTCAGGGACAATCTTCCTCACAAAAAGAAAAAAGAAAAAAAGAAATGATTGTTCCTAAATGCTGATAATAAATTTTCCTTCAGGAAACCAGAGACCAGTGAAGTTTATACTTTATACAGTAAAAGTGGAAAGAGTCAGATAGAGAAAGACAAATTCTGTATGATCTCACTTATATGTGGAATCTGAAAAAACCAAACTCACAGATAGAGAGAACAAAATGGGGGTGCCAGAGGGAAATAGGTGAAGGCAGTTAAAAGGTACAAACTTCTGGTTATAAGATAAATAAGTCCTGGTGATGTAATGTACAGCATGGTGACTACAGTTAACAATACTGCATTGTTTATTTGAAAGTTGCTAAGAGAGATCTTAAAAGTTCTCAGCACAAGAAACAAAAAATTCGTTACTAGGTGGGGTGATGGATGTTAACTAATTTTATTGTGGAAACCATTTTGCAATATAGACATATAAATAAAATCATTATGTTGTACAACTTAAACTAATGCAACATTATGTCAATTAAATCTCAAAAAGATGGAAAAAAGGAAAAATGAATGTTATAATGATAAGTTAAAGAAGAAAAACACAAACATAAACATATACTATGATCTCACTATATAAGAATTTGCACAAGAAAAAGAATATAAATAAACACTCCAAAATGCCAACAGTAGCTATTTCTAGGTGGTGGGATTTTTCTAGCTACTTTTCCATATTTTCCAATTTTATATTTACATTTATGTAAGCAAAGAAAAGATATTTTTAAAAATTGAATTGAGAAGAAACATAAGAAACCATGGAATAGTAACCTATTACCATCACTAATAGGTACAAGGACTCAACTCTACGATACTTCTACTTATCTCTTACTACTTCCCCCGACTTCCTGTAGAAAAGGAATTTATGGTAAAATAGTTTCTCAATATGGTTACTCAGATTAACAGACAGATATATAGATAGAAAAACAAAACCAAAGTTAGGCTTGTGTCTTAAAAAATTAATAAATAGGCATAAAAATTTGAATTCCAAATAGGATCAAACTATTAAGGTTGCTTTGTGCTACATGATAAAGGCAAAGGCAAGAGAAGTTTTGTCAATAGACTTCCTTCCAAAGATGAAAAAATTGGTATTCTATTCTTTGTTATGACAAGGATCCGTAGCCTTTCTTTTTTTTTTTTATGATTTTATTTTTTTCCTTTTTCTCCCCAAAGTCCCCAGGTACACAGTTGTGTATTTTTAGTTGTAGGCCCTTCCAGTTGTGGCATGTGCGACGCCACCTCAGCATGGCCTGATGAGCGGGCCCATGTCCGCACCAAGGATTCAAACCGGCAAAATCCCAGGCCACCAAAGCAGAGTGTGCAAACTTAACCGCTTGGCCACAGGGCTGGCCCAGGATACTTACTCTTTCTAACGTCAGATTTTTTTTAAGCTATGCAGTAAAAACTCAATTACCAAGTCAGTAACATGAATATATTACTTAAAGTTCTATGTACTGAAGTATTATAAATCATCACTAGATTGGGAAAAACGAATTCCAATCCATAATTCTAAATCACATTTATGTTACTGTAAAATCTTCCACTGCCAGGATTCATTTCTACCCTTACCTTTTAATCCCTCTGACAAGCAGAGAAGCCCAGGGCTGATGCATAGAGAGGCACCAGCCACCATCAAAGCCTTCCTGAAATTCTTGGTCCTGGATTCGCAACTGGTGGCGATATGAGTTGAATGCTAGCTCCGATCCTGCTGAATGGAAAGCCTTCTTCTGTGAGGCTGCACCTGTCTGGTCTATCCACTATATGGGAAAGAAATCAAACATACAGTTCTATCTGACAAGGTAAGAAGCTGGGGTAGATACACAAAATGAGATGAATGCTAATAATGAATAAATCATACTGGGAACATTTTCTTAGAAATATTTAATCCCATCTTTGTCTGAAACAAGGCCAAAAGAGGTGGAGAAGGTGTAAATTTAGTAGGAGTCTCAGGTATGATAACAAGATCCCATCTTAAAGGGTAATTAGAGTGTTGAAATCTCTATACACAGCTTCCCAATTCCAGCAACAGCACAACTACCAGACCAAATAATTGGTCTGTAATTATTTCCACTTTATACTTCTTAATGATTCATACTGGATTCTGGACAATTTCCCAACATAATCCTACTAGCCAAATGAGGGTTCAACATTTTGGTCCACACATTCTTCATGTGCTTAGGGTAAGAGTCACATGCTGGTACCCATGACAAAGTGAAACAGATGCTGTCAGGGACAGGAGTTCTGACTATTGGATGCATAAAGCGTTCTCTTACCCTGAAATGAACAACTTGTCTCCTAAAAGAGAGGATGGAGCACCACTGAAAGAAGACTCCCATCATATAAAGAGAATAGAAAATTACAAGGTACAGGTAATTACAGAAGACTGTAGAGTCCTGGCAGTAGTTCAGTCAGAGGATGACAAGGTTAATGTTCCTTCCAGAGCAAGAAGACTCAGTGCTCCAAAATTAAATTTTAAAAAAAGAGTCTTTATTAGAATGGTGAGGTTTGGGGTTAGTTGTCTTAATTTCTTGACTTTTTATTTAATAATTTATAGAGAAAAAAACCTACTAGAGTGGTAGTCTGGAGACTTTAAGCTATCATTTAACCCCTAAAGGTTTCAGTTTTCTCAACTGTAAAATGATGAGAGTGGCCTAAATGAATCTCTAAGAATCTTTCTATAACAAAATTTTATGATTCTGATCAATTATGTCATATCTTAAAAAAAAAACACAGAGCCAGCCCTGATGGCCTAGTGGTTAAAGTTTGGCCTATTCCAATTCAGTGGCCCAGGTTCGGTTCCTGGACAAAGAACCACACCACTTGTCTGTCAGTAGCCATGCTACGGCTCACAAAGAAGAACTAGAAGGACTTAGAACAAGAATATTCAACTATGTACTGGGGCTTCGGGGAGGGGGAAAAAAAAGAGAGAGGAAGATTGGCAAGAGATGTTAGCTGAGGGCAAATCTTTCCCAGCAAAAAGAAAAAACAAAAGAAATACCCACAAACATTTATTGAGTATTAACCATGTGAAAAGCAGGGAGACTTACATAAAACATAAAAAAGATATTGTTCTTACTTTCAAGGTACTTACAATCCTAGTACAAGACAGACACATAAGTAACTATCCAAAACATAAGGTAGAATTGAGGAAATACTACCCAGGGATATAAGTCCTTATGTGGGAACACAGAGAGAGAACTGATCCATTAGAGGGGGAAATAGGTGATTTCATTAAAATGTTGGTATTTGAGGGGCCGGCCCGGTGGTGCAGCAGTTAAGTGCACATGTTCTGCTTCAGCGGCCTGGGGTTCGCTGGTTTGACTCCTGGGTGAGGACATGGCACCACTTGGGAAGCCATGCTGTGGTAGGCGTCCCACATATAAAATAGAGAAAGATGGGCATGGATGTTGGCTGAGAGCCAGTCTTCCTCAGCAATAAAAAGAGAAGGATTGGCAGATGTTAGCTCAGGGCTAGTCTTTTTCAAAAAAAAAAGGTTGGTATTTGAACAATCCTGAGGCCCAAAGTCTCTGTTCTTTCTTTACTACAGTTCTTGTTTATCTTACCTATTTCTCTATTCCCACATCTACTTTCCTAAATTAATCTCTTATTATCTTTCAATAATACTATTATAGAGTGTGCTAACTGGTTTCCTCATCTACATTTTTAGCCTTTAAATAACTCCTTACTGCCCTACTAAAGCTACAATACTATTTTGGCCCCTCATCATCTCCCCATTGTGCTACTGCAATAAGCTTCTTAGCAATTTCCCTGCTTCTAGTCTTACCCCTCCCTCCAATCCATTGTCTACATAGGCATGGAAGTTATGCCAATCTTCTGCTAAAATTCTTCAAGGACTCTTCTTTATCTACTTTAGGATAAAACCAAACTCCTTGGCATGAGACATACGGGCTTTCATGATAAGATACTGCCTCCTGTACTGGGTTGAGTAATATCCCCCCCAAATTTATGTCCACTCAGAGCCTGTTAAAGTGACCTTATTTGGAAACAAGTTTTTGCAGATGTAATCAAGTTAAGTTGATACTGGATTAGGGTGGACCCCAAATCCAATGACTAATGTCCTTATAAAAGGAGAGAACACACAGAGACAAAGACACACAGAGAAGGCGGCCATGTGAAGATGGAGGCAGAGATTAGAGTGAGGAAGCTACAAACCAAGGGATACCTGGGGCCACCAGAAGCTGAAAGAGGAAAGGAAGCATTCTCCCCTAGAGTCTTCGGAGGGAGTATGGCCCTGATAACACCTTGATTTCTGTGTTAAGAACTGTGAGAGAGTAAATTTCTGTTGTCTTAAGTCACCCAGTTGTGCTACTTTGTTATGGCTGCCCTAGGAAACAAATACGCCTACTACTCCATTTTAATAATACTTAATTTTAATAATACTTAACTACTTGTAGTTCTCCCAAACCTACAAAGCTCTCAAGCTCCTGAGCCTTCGTACATGTTGTATCTTCCACCTGGAACTCCCTTCCCAGATCTGACTGCTTGGAAATTCCTCACCATCCCTTAATTCTCCTCTCAAACACTATTTCTTTTGTGACTCCTCTAGTGAGTTTATGAACACTCTCCTCAAGTCCTACCGTACTCATGACACGTGTCTATCATAGAAATTATCTCAGGGAATTGAAATTATTTGTATTCAAACACATCTTCCCACTAAATTCAAAGTCCTTAAGGACAGGACCTGGGCTTTACTTTTTAATTTCCCAGCATCTAGCAAAGAACCTGGAATGTATACAGGGCTGAATGAATATCTCCAGTTAAGCTGTCTAAAGCACTGCCCTGATTGCATCTCTGCTTAAGAACCTTCTATAGCTCACATTTATTTACAAAATAAAAATGTGAAAACTTCCTAGCTAAACATTTAAGCTCTTTAGTGATCTAGTTCTATCCAGCTAACCCTGATCTATTTCTCATGATAAACCCTTTTATGAGCACTATCTGGGTAGCCTAAATTTCACTATTTCATAAATATACATATGTATTTCATGAAATATATACATATATATATCCCATGCTTTCGTGTACTCATGCCTTATTCCTACAGTTCATTCTGCCTGGAATGTTTTTCCCCCACCATCTCCAAGCATCCATTTTCTTGGATATTTACTTTTAATGAATACCAGCTTCCCTATAAAAGCTTCTTTTATTCCCCTCAACTGGAAGTAGTCTCTCTCTCCTCTAGGTTTCCACCATACTTTATTCATATCTCTATTAGTATTAGAGCTGCTAATGTAATTTTTTCCCCTACTAGTCTGAGTTCTTTGAGAAGCACTGTCTGGTGTCTGGCTTTCTACTGCGCTTATACATAGTAGATGCTCAATGTACTTGATGGAAAAACGAATGATAATAATGAATAAGTGAATTAATGTATTAACTTAAAACACCCCCCGCCGTAGGACTACCCACATTCTATAAAAGATAAATAGGGAACATTAACAAAGGACCATGAGATTATAGTCTAAATCTCTACAGTACTTAACAAAATCCTCTCTTGGGAAATATTCAGAAGACAATACAGGTCAACTTGTCAGAAGTGCTGCGAAAAAACTGGGCCAGAGAATAAGGCTGGTGGATGTGCTGAGAGAGCAGATTGGTATCTAAAGCCTATGAAACAGGCACATCTGAAAGGAGAAATATCTGGGCCCAAACTTCTCTCATGATCAGTTACTGCAAAGGTCCACTAACCTGGGGAGGGGACTGGTAGAGGTTAGGATTCACCAGGACTCCCAAAGGCTCTTCAGAAGATCTATCCAGTTTGGTCAGTGGTTGGTTCAAGGTTCCGTTGGCAATGGCCTGTATTGTTTCATCTAGTCTGTGATAACAAACCAAAGGACGCAATAATTGGTAATGTTCTATGCTCAGAATATCCTTACTTACCAACAACATAAAGCCCTTCAACAGTAATAAAATGTGAAATTCAAAGAGGAATTCATGGATGACCTTCCCTGATCCCCCTACCAACTTCCTTTTCTTCACTCCAAGAACCCTGAGGAATATGAGAAAAAGTTCCAGAACACTAAGAAAATAGGTAGGGCACACTACAATCATTCATCTGTTCAACAAGATTATTAAAAATACCAAGATTAGAAAAGTTGCCTAGAAATAGTGTGACCCACAGAAGACTATTCTATTTACTCACCACATTCAACCATCCCTCTGCCCACTCAGGAGTCCCTTTCCACTCCTCCATGCTGATCTGAATTCTATCCTTGCTTCAAGGCCCAGAAGTTCTAAGGAGACCCTCTACTGGCCCAGCACAAGAGTGCTTACTCCTTTCTCTGAAGTCCTGTAGAATCTACTATTTAAACAGTCATCAAATACATCCCATATTATCCTGTGCCTATGGTGTCTACTTTGAATACTTGTCTCTAAACTTATAAAAGAATGTGATGATTTTCAGTTAAAGTTTATGGAACTAGGGGCTGGCCCAGTGGTGCAGTGGTTAAGTTCGCACATTCTGCTTCTCGGCAGCCTGGGGTTCGCTGGTTCGGATCCCGGGTGCGGACATGGCACCGCTGGGCAAAAGCCATGTTTATTTTGGAAAAATAAAAGATTGGTAATATTTTGGAAAAACTGAAAAATACAAATTAATAGACAGAAAATAGAAAATTTCTAAAGCCATCACCCAGAAATAACTTTATTTTTTCCTTCATATCTGTGTATCATATATATAATAGGTGAGAACAAACAGCTATTTTCAAGCTAGTGGTAGCATTTCTTTTAGGGAGAGAATAAGCTTTGTTTAGGAAAATTCTATGATGGATTTGCCAGGTATGAAATAGAATGGCCAAGGACCGGGCCTTGTGGAAAGCATTAGCGTTCACCAACATCCAGTTCTGTGTGTGTGTGTGAGAGAGACTGAGGTGTGTCATCTCCAAAGCAGAAAACAGGGAGTGAGATCTCCATGTGGTTTCTTTTCAGTGGTGTGCTAAAGCCAATATGCATATTTCTTCTTAAGTCTATGTTCAGTGACTTCATGTTGGTAGCTTGAAATCGGCCATAATTGGAACTCTTTTTCAATAGACTTTATTTTTTAGAGCAGGTTTAGGTTCATAGCAAAATTGAATAGAAGGTACAGAGATTTCCCATAAACCTCCTGCCCCGACACATGCATAACCTCCCACATTATCAACCAATCCTCACTAGAGTGATCCATTTGTTAGAATTAATCAAACTACATTGACAAATCATTATCCCCCCAAATCCATACATTAGGGTTCACTCTCTGTGTTGAGGCTGTACCATTTTAATACTCCCATCCACAGTAAGAGAGTATATTCATTTTCCTACACTCACAGATTATGCAATATTTTATATGTATATTTTTAATTTCAGCCAATTTAATGATACATTGTCTTAAAATTTGCATTCTCTGATAACTACTTGAACATAATCTCAAATGTTTATTGGCTTTTTACGTTTCCTCACTTGTAAATTGTCTGTTCTTAACCTTCGCCCATTTTTCTCCTGGATTTTTTTGTCTTTTTCTTTTATTTACAGGAGGTCTTTATTTAGTGCGGATATTGCTCTTTTGATTGTTGAAAACGTTTAAAATATTTTCTCTCAGTCTGGTACTATCTTTTTTACTTTAAAATACCTTATCTTTTTTGTAAGATTGGCACCCGAGTTAACATCTGTTACCAATCTTTTTTTTCTTCTTCTTTTTCTTCTTCTTTTTTCTTCTTCTTCTCCCCAAAGCCCCCCAGTACATAGCTGTATATTCTAGCTGTAGATCCTTCTGGTTATGCTGTGTGGGATGCCACCTGAGCATGCCCTGATGAGCGGTGCCATGTCTGCGCCCAAGATCTGAACCAGCAAACCCTGGGCTGCCGAAGCAGAGTGTGCAAACTTAACCACTCAGCCACAGGGCTGGCCCCTCTTATGTCTTTTTAACTTCTGGGTTTTGTTTCCTGCTTAGAAAGAGCTTTATCACACCAAGACTATAACTATATTCTCCTATATTTCTATATTTCTTTCTGATCCTTTTCTTTCTTTCACATTTAATTCTTTAGTCAAACATTATTACAGTATGGTTTGAAGTAGAGATCTAATGCAGATTTTTTCCAAGCTGGTGGCTAATCATCCCATCATATATTTAATCCTTTCCTCACAGTATAGAAATGTTGCCTTTATCAATTACTAAATTCCCACACATATAAACACAAACCCATGCACACATACTCACACGATACAGACGTCTACACAGGTCTCTTTTTGGATTCTATTACATTTCCTTGATCTATTCCTGTGCCCAAACTGTTCTTCATTGTTTTAAAAAGTTTTTTTATAAAAGTAAAGTAATTATCTAGCAGCACAAGTTCCTCTCAAAATTTTCTTAGCTACTCTTACATGTTTCTATTCCAAATGAATATATTATTTTTAAAATCAACAAAAATAACAGCTCTATCAAAGGTGGCAAATCCTTTACAGTCAAACTGCCCCCTTCTTTCAGACCCTTTCCGGTGCTGCCCACTTACTTGCTGTGATACTCGGCTAGTGGATTTTCATCTTCCATGATCTTCCTGCCCGCAAAATCAATGATGATCTTCTTAGAGAGCCGAGAGGCATGTCGAAATTCCCTTAGCTCCTCCTCTCGCTTCTGCAGGGTCTCTCGCTCAATTTTGGACAACCACTGGTTAGAATCACTGGCAAAGTAGTCTGATTCATCATCAATGACTTGAGTCCTTCGAATGCTAAGAAAAAAAGAACATGTGGCAATTAGGTCACCTGTTGACAAACAGGGACTTGATTACTGGGAAACCGTTTCAAGGTAGCTCACTATTCTGCTGTCCTGAAGGCTATTATCTTAAACATGGATGTCCAAAAATGTTCCAAAATCAAGTCAAGCTCTGCCTGGTTCCCAGCTTCTGCATATATCTTATCCCCACTGCAGGCTCCGCTCAGCTCCTAGAACCAATCTCACCCTCAGGCAGGAAAAGGTACAGGACCATAACCCCAACTCCTTTTACCTTTCTTACTACACCAGCCCTCAGCTTCTGATAACTGGTAGCTTCTGATAACCAGCTTCTACCTGGTTTTGCTGCATCTGAGTTCATGTCTTGGCACATTACTCAATATCCTAGTCCCTCTACAATTGGGATCTAGTCTATTCTTGCTAGGCCCAATTTCTGCCCTTTCCCTCAGAAACTGGAGTTCCATTCTGGACTCTCAGACCTGTGGCTTACTCTTAGGACATCCTATTACTCTACTACTATATGTGAGTTTCACCCCCACCCCCAACCCCATCTCCAGCCCCTCACTAATACACTAGGACCAAGTTCCAAGATATGACAATGAGGCCTATTTCTAAGATCATGCCAACAAAGAAACTGAGAACTAGAATGAATCTTGACCCAACTCTCATTCTACAGATAATGAACCTGGGGCTCACAGAAGTTAAGTGACTACTCCAAAGTCACAAACACAGTTGAGACACGATTTGTGCATAATTACAAATTAGTGATATACATAGGCATAGGCAAATACTGAAATCAGATTCATATATTGATTTCAATTTTTCAGGACTTAGCTAGAATTATAAAAGTTTTTAAAGTAGACTGAGAGTGAGAAGTTCAAGAGGGCTGAGGAGAAAATTGGTCCTAGACATGAACCTAAATAATGAAACTGGTGCCCTTGAACATACCAGTAAAGGGGCAACATCAATAGGGATAAACCCTTTTCCAGTTTCTATTTATCAAAAAACGTACTCTAGGGGCCAGGCTGGTGGCGTAGTGGTTAAGTTTGCACGCTCTGCCTCAGCAGCCCAGGGTTTGCGGGTCCAGATCCTGGGCGCAGACCTATGGACCACTCATCAAGCCATGCTGAGAAGGCATCCTACATACAAAATAGAGGAAGACTGGCAACTGATGTTAGCTCAGGGCCAGTCTTCCTTACAAAAAGAAAGAAAGAAAGAAAGAAATGTACTCTATTTCTAATGATAAGTTTTTCTGAGTAGGGCTAAAAGTGATAAAGGATTAACCTTGAATCTGAGTTACAAACCTTGTAATAGGCTTACTTAAGGAAAAGCTTTCAAAGTTATATCTCATGTATTCATAGCAAATGGTCTGAAGCAGTAGGGCTGTCTAATCAAAGGATTATACTACCAGGAATAGATTCCCAGGTCAGTTACAATAAGTAAGAGATTCAGGGTCTCTCGAAGGATCCTTACAGATTCTCACATGGCTATTTGAGAATGAGCATAGAAGTCCTATTTAAACATTTTTTACCACTAACTGGTTGTCAATACAGATTTTATCCAAAAGAAGGAAAAATACAAGAGAAAGAAATAAAAGATAGAGCTAACAAATCCATTAATCTGTCTCCTAAAGAGAAGTCAGCGGGCTAAATGACAAAAGTGTAGGAATATAAAAGCCAATTTAGGGACATTTTAATATACTGATTATTGAATCAGAAAACTAATTTAGTGTCAAAGGGAAGGGAAAGAGTAACTCATGTCTTCCCATGATATGGGGTTACCTACACTCTCCCAGAGGCAATTTCTTATAGATTCTCCAGAGCTCAGCACAGCAGTTTGCACATGGTAGGCACTCTAATATATGTTGACTAAATGAATGAATGGCTGCAAGTGAAACAAGTGGGAAATTCTATCAACCAAGTCAACTTTCTGGGAGGTATACTAGCATTTGCCAAGAATCAAAAGATGTTGCAGGGTAGAATCCTCTTGGTGGGAGCCTATCATATTCAAACATGGATTCAAAAACAAGATGTAAGCCTCCTATGTAGAGCACCCATCTCCTCTTTTGCTGTAAATTCTTTCATCCTCCATCCTGAGAAGGTATCAAGTGTGAAAATAATGTTTTAAAGGCCAGAATCCGTGGACTAGTCTATTTCCTAGCAATACTTAGTCTAACCACATCATACCTAGTTCTGTCAAACTCTAACAGTTTGTCTTTATGCTTGATGGCCTTCTCCAGACCAGACTTCATTCTCAATTCTTGATGAGGAAGAAGGTCCTTGGGAGAGATGTCCACCTTTCCAGAATTCTCCGTTCCTGAAATCCAATAAGGAAATCACATGGTGTCAGCTTATGATACAAATTAGTTGTATCACACTATGCAGCAAAGAACAAAGTATCACAAGATCTGGCTCTGTCGCTGATGGCTGACAGCCTTCATCTCAATGGAAAACAAACAAGCACACAGGCAGGGCTTTACTTGTCAAGCATCAAACAGTGCTTGACACATAACAGGTTCTCAATAAATGTTAGGATCCATTTCTTCCCGTATGGAAATCTGGATCACTAAGGGTGTCAAATTGTTTAACAACACAATATAAAAATGCCTTATAAATGAAAAACTTTACTGAGTAGGGCTGAATATCATCTTTAAACATACTTTTATATTCCAAAACTGAAAACTAAATAGTGAAAGAAAAAGAGAAGAAATTGCAGGAAAGGGATAGAAATGAATAATGAGAACTTATTAGATGCTAAGGTACTTTAAACACATATTATATTATTTAATTCTCACAATAACCCTGTAAGACAGTTTATATTATCTTCATTTCACAGATACAGAAACTGAAGTTCAGAAATTTAAACTTAGGTCTAACTCTAAAGCCCACATTCATTCCTTGGCCCACGTATTACCTCCTTTGTTACAGCATACCATAAATCTCTATGTCCCAGAAAAGAGAGCCATAAATTGTGATAAAACCAAGAACTAAAATGTGTTAGGGGGCCGGCCCCGTGGCTGAGTGGTTAAGCTCATGCCCTCTGCTTCGGCGACCCGGGGTTTTGCCAGTCTAGTCCTGGGTGTGGACATGGCACCACTCATCAGGCCATGCTGAGGCGGCATCCCACATGCCACAACTAGAAGGACCCTCAACTAAAAATACACAGCTATGTACCGGGGGGCTTTGGGAGAAAAAGGAAAAATAAAATCTTAAAAAAAAATAATAAAATGTGTTAGAAAAAGAACTAAGTTACAATGAAGGCTGACCTTTATCTTTACCTAAAACTCCAGGCCTGTTTAAAGTCCTGTCACATCTTTCTTTCAAAATTTAAAAAAAGGGAGAGAAAGAGAGATTCTTGTGTTCTCAATATAAGAAAAGAACTTAGAACTGTTTTCTCATAATGACTTTAAAGAAATCCTAATTGAAAAAATATAGAGAGATGTTCAAACTCATTAATGATAAAAAAATTACAACTATAAAAATAAAATTTGAAATGTCAAAACTCAATAGCGACAGGTTTTTAGGGTACAATATTAATATTGTAGATTGGTACAATATTTTGCTAAAGTAAAATGCCAAATACATCTTGAGTATTTGACATCTTAAGTGTCAAAAATGATCATATTCTTTGACTCAGTAAATTCATTCTTAGGAATTTATCCCAAGGAAATAAATCAAAAGATATATTAACAAAGGTGACCACTTGCAGTATTGTGAAGAGTCAAAATATCCAGTAACTGGGAAATAGGTAATCAAATTATAATAAAGTTAATAAACTATTTTTAGCCACTAAAAATAAACATGAAAAATATACAGTAACATAGAAACTAATTACAAAATATTAAAAAAGGAAAAACAAAATTCTATACATGTAAACTTCTATACACATTCTATAAAACATAAAACTCTAACTATGATCATTACTTTATAATACCAACCAATCTAGCTATATAAATACAAAACTATGAACTAAAGTAGAAATAAAATATTTGCCGGCCGGCTCTGTAGCTGAGTGGTTGAGTTCGCATGCTCTGCTTTGGGGACCCAGGGTTTCGCCCAGCGTTGGGATCCTAGGCGCATACATGGCACCACTCATCAGGCCATGCTCAGGTAGCGTCCCACATAGCATAACCAGAAGGACCTACAACTAGAATATACAACTAAGTACTGGGGGGCTTTGGGGAGAAGAAGAAAAAAAAAAAGATTGGCAACAGACGTTAGCTCAGATGCCAATCTTTAAAAAAAGAAAAATTGCATAAGTGGAAAGTAATGAGTACACTGTTTATCCTTTTAGTTTGTTTGTTTTGAAACCTTACATCCCACAACCAGTGTATTATAAAGGTGAACGCTGATCCTCCTGATGGGCTTATGGGTAGGCTTTCTGATAGTGGGCACTGGCACCAGGACCTGTAAACTCTTTGCATTCGCAGTTACGGGGATCAGCTACCAACAGGGCCGGATCATACTGGATGAGGATGTCTTTGATGTCCTTCTTGGAAGCCTCATCCACGTATTTCTGGTAACGGAGACTAGGGCTCTGGAGATGGACTGGAGGATTGCATAAATCTGGGCCATGTGACAAACATCTTTCACACGGACTACGATGTCCACACTGCTAAATCACTCCTTGCCCAGAACAGGTTCCAGGAGCTTGTACTGCAGGGTGCGTAGCTCCATCATCTCCAGGGGCCACCCATTCACCTTGATGAGGCCGTTGCCCTGTTTGCAATGCACTAGGGCTGTGGCCGTCTTCTGTTCAAAGACATGCATGGACTGCAGAGGGCCCTTGGACAGCACGGATGCTGGCGTAGACAAGAGCTCCTTACTGTGTGGCACTGCAACCAGAAAAGGAAGCTGTTCTTCCTTTTAATAATGTCCTGAACTATTTTTATCATGTGTTTTTCAACTATAAAAGACTTATAAAAGAGTTTCAAAAAAAGTAGAGTTCCTGTATAACTTTAATTTCACTTCCCTTAATGTTAATATCTTATCTTACATATCCATAGTACAATTATCATAAGTAAGAAATTAACATTAGTACAATACTATTAACTAAATTACAGACTTTCTTTAGATTTCAACATTTTTTCCATTAATGTTGTTTCTATGTTCTGGGATCCAATTCAGGGTCCTACATCACAGTTTGTCATGTCTCCTTAGTCTCCTTCAATCTGTGACAATTCTTCACTATTTCTTCGTCTTTCATGACCTTGCAAATCTATTCTTAAACTTTCACCCAACAATTTAGCATCCATTGGTGGATCTTGCCTGTAGCAGTTACTACTACTATGATGTTCTAATGGTGATTTTCTATTACCCTCATTCCTTCACTTTATTAATTGGAATTCTTCTATAAGAAGCTTCTATAAAGAGCTGTCCATTCTCCCCTATTTATTAACTTATTCAGTTAATTCAGGATATTAATTTTATTCTTCCTTGGGTTATAATCCAATATGATTATAACTAGTTTTTTTGTTCAATATTATGTGGTTTTAATAACTTAAAAAAAAAATACATGTGGGCCAGCCCCAGTGGCCTAGTGGTTAAGCTCTACGTGCTCCGCTTTGGTGGCCTGGGTTCAGTTCCCAGGTGGATATGTATATCACTTTGTCAGTGGTTGCTGTGTCGGCAGCTCACATACAAAAACAGGAAGATTGGCAACAGATGTGAGCTCAGGCCGAATTTTCCTCAGCAAAAAAAATATATAAAAAAAATAAAAAATAAATGCTTACAGAATAAATGAGTGAATAAACTGCACCTTGCATACTGGGACACAAGAAAGAGAAACAATCACAGATACAACACAGTGTATCCACCACTACAATGATCTTAATCAGAAGATTGCTGCCTACCTGACATCAGCTTCTTCAGCAGCTTCTGGCTCTTGTTTGAGTCACGCTGTAAAATATCCCGTTCTTCATGAGTACATACCTATAAAGTAATAAGAGTAAGACACATGATCCAATAGTTAAGTTACATTGTTGGCTTGATATACCTAAAAAGTGACCTCAAATAACACGTTAGATATGGCAAAAAAAATAATGAGACTGTAGGTGCCTTTTTATCCAAACACTTGCACTAGTTTCTTTCCATTTCTCCCCTCTTTTTATGAACCATACAGAAAACTGATCTCACTGCAAGTGTCCCTGAATGACTTGATACTTTAAAAAGTCTAACCTGCTTTGAAAGGACAAAGATCCACCATCATTGAGAATACTGGAAAAAATATACAAGACTTTTTTAAAAAAGCCTTCCAGTTCTAACGATGAAATCTAAGTTTTACAAGAGAAATTATAAGCAGATGTCTTATTAGAAGGAAAGAGAAAAAGAAGCAAACTACAGTGCCACCAGTGAAAACCAGTCTAGCTTTTATTCTATACATATTTTCTTTGCCTTTGAACATTATCTACTTATAAAATAATAAATATATTAAGCAAAGTTCTGTTTATTATAAAAGCACTGCAATTGTAAGAAGGAAGTCTAAGGGCTTACCCAAAAACAATTTCATACTGAGCTTATAACACTGCAAGACTTCAAGGTCAATTCACTTTACATTACTCTGTGTCTTGAACTGAAGGATCCAAGGGACCTAAGAGAAAACACTGTACTTCCTAGCAGTTGCCTCAGTGGCACACAAAGCACCTGCCAGCAGCTGTAGGGTGCTTCTCTAGAGAAAGTCTCACATGGGAAGACATTTACTGCTGTTTTATAAACATTTTTCATGGTAGATACCACATTTTTCAGGTCATGTATTGTCTATCAGCTTATTCTCTGAGTACACTGAAAAATTAAAGCTCCCATCAGAGAAGGGAAAACAAAGCAATATAAAATAGATGCCTTCACCAACATCAAATGCCATTGCTTCTGCCAGCCAGCTCAACTGGCAGAGTAAGCTTCCTAGACAACTCATAAGGGTGTTTGTAAGAGAGTCATTACTGCTACACTCTTCAGGCCATTCTCTCACATAATGCAGAGCTATAAAAGGAGGTGTCCCAGAAACAGAAGCCATAATGACCTGAGGATTATGTCACAATGGTTCTGTTTCCCTAGAGATATAAGCCACATGTGAAGACTCTGACAAAAAGTTTTTGACATTTCAGGCGCTAAAGTCTCTTGAATTGAAGCTAATCTGATACAAGACTTGGATCCCTCAACAATGTATGTTCTCAAAACTCTTCTCACTAACAAACCTCAGTACCAGGATATAACAGTGTTTGACTAATCGAATTCCTGCTACTACAATTTACGGGACACTTTAGGGAAGAAATTTACTAAGAAAAAGAGAAATTATTAGGAATGTGAATGTACCTGTGTATTAAACCAAAACATAGTAGAATAAAATAGAAAAGAAACAATTTACCAGAGTACCACAGAATAAGCAGGGGCCTGAACCCTCTTGCTCACAGACAATACGCCCACAGATCAGACAGTTATTGATCAGCTTGTGCTTCTGGCCCAGGCAATCACAAGGGTGGCGACCGGGGATCAGAACTGCAAGCCTGTCCTGTCCCTCTTTTGTGTATAAACTGACAAATTTCGTCTTCTTCTTTAAGGAGTTGCTGTTCTCTTGTGCCTAATAGTACAAAGATATCAGAAATAACATCAAATAATTAATGGCAACAAAAATAATCAAGGAGGGAAAGCCTCAGTTCTGTTCAATAACAACTTATATACTACCCAGGGACCATGAAAGAAGGGAGTGGGAGAGATACAAATTAGTTGTAATCAAGGGTCTGAGGAAAGGTTATGCTCTAGAAAAACCAGCTAATATACCTTCACTCTTCTGCTAGTCACTTTCAACCCTCTACTACAGCTGGTGAAAGGTAAATGTAGCAGTAAAAGATGTTTATGTGACATATTTAAATATAGCTAAATTGGAGATCATAAGAAACAAAAATGCCTCTAAAAGTAGATGATATTCACAGATTTGGAAATATAAACAATGAATAAAATAAGAAAAATCAATAAAAAATTGACTGAATGTGAAAAAGATAGATACAATAGAAAATGGGCAAAAGACCTAAACAATTTCATAAAAGAAGATATCCAAATGGCCACCAAACATGAAAAGGTGCTTAACTTCACTAATGAAGATAATGCAAAATAAAACCACAATGCAGTATCATGCCACACCAAATAGAATGGCTAAATTGAAAAAGAAAATATGAAGCATTGGCAAGAATACAGAGCAGAGGGCTGGCCCCGTGGCTGAGTGGGTACATTCACACACTCCGCTTCGGCGGCCCAGGGTTTTGCCAGTTTGGATCCTAGGCATTGACCTAGCACCACTCATCAAGCCATGCTGAGGTGGCGTCCCACATAACACAACCAGAAGGACCTACAACTAGAATATACAACTATGTACTGGGGGGAGTGCTTTGGGGAGAAGGACAAAAAAAGAAAGACTGACAACACATGTTAGCTCAGGTGCCAGTCTTTAAAAAAAACAAAACAAAACAGGGGCCTGCCCAGTGGCACAACGGAGGCCTGGGGTTCTCCGGTTCGGATCCCGGGTGCGGACATGGCACTGCTTGGCAAGCCATGCTGTGGTAGGCGTCTCACATATAAAGTAAAGGAAGATGCGCATGGATGTGAGCTCAGGGCCAGTCTTCCTCAGCAAAAAGAGGAGGATTAGCAGCAGATGTTAGCTCAGGGCTAATCTTCCTCAAAAGAAAGAAAGAAAGAATACAGAGCAGTTAGAGGTCTTGTACACTATTGGTGGGAGTGTAAACTGGTATCTACTAAAGCTGAACATATGCACATCCTGTGACCCAGCAATTCAACTCCTGGATATATACTCAACAGAAATGCGTAAATACGTTCACCAGACGACATGTACAAGAATGTTCATTGCAGCATTGGAATTGGAAA
Source organism: Equus quagga (assembly GCF_021613505.1). NCBI lineage: Eukaryota > Metazoa > Chordata > Mammalia > Perissodactyla > Equidae > Equus > Equus quagga. The sequence continues at coordinate 58,197,030 of NC_060268.1, read as the reverse complement.
CTACCCATATGTTCAACAGTAGATTGATGTTTCATTAAATAGAATCCTATGTAGTAATGAGAATGAAAAGGTATAGCTATACAAAACAATATGGATAAATCTCACAAAAGTTAACTGAAAGAAGCCAGACACAAAAGAGTACATATTATTTAGCTCCATTTTTACAAAGTTTCTAAGCAGACAAAACTAATCTATGGTGTTGAAAGTCAAGAAGGTGTTTTCCCTTGGGAGAGTTGCCATTTTGGGGCACATTGGGGGTCTTCTAGATGAATGGTGATGCAGTGTTTCTGACTATATAGGTATGGTCAGTTTGTGAAATTTCATCAGTTCACGTCCATATGTATGGTATAAAATAAAAAGTTTAAAAAAAGAACTATATTTATCAGTCTCTGTCTTAGTCCACTCAGGCTGCTATAACAAAACACCACAGACTGGGTAGCTTATAAACAACAGAAATTTATTTCTCACAGTTCTGGAGACTGGAAGTCCAAGATCAGGATGCCAGCATGGTTGAGTGAGGGCCCTTTTCTAGGTCACAGACATGACTTCTAGGTCACTGTATCCTTACATGGTCAAAAGGACTGGGGAGCTCTGTGGAGTCTCTTTTATAAGAACACTAATCCCATCATTAGGGCTCCACCTTCATGATGTAAGAAACTCCCAAAGGTCCCACTTTCTAATATAATCACATTGGCCAAGCATTAGCATTTCAACACATGAATTTTGAGGGGGACACAAACATTTAGACCACAGCAGCCTCTGACACTTAAAAGTGTATAGATGCCTCTCCCACACTGAGTTCTTACTCTCCCGTTAAATTGAGAGTTTCTCAATCATTTCCAGAGACTGAAGTTTCAGAGAAGAAAAATCTCAAGAGTTCTAGTGGATGGGAAAGTTACTACAAGGAAGACAAAAAGTCTTTGGTAAGTATAAAGAGAGGTGACATGCCCTAATGTCCAAAGCCAAAAGTTGAGATATAGAGACAATATCAATATTTTATCCAGCAGGTCACCATTTTTCAAACTATTCAATTATATCTTGGGCTCTCAGGGATGGTAGAGAGGCGAAGATTAAACTCTAAGCAAAAATTTGTATTTGACTCCCATTTACTGCCCCTTTTATTTCTTTCAAGGCAGTTTTCACAATCTACAATTACTTTAAAAAAAACTTCTTTGTCTTTCTACCTTTCCTCTGGACCACTAAAATGTAAACTCTAGACGAGCAAGAAAACCTAATGTGTTTTGCTTATTGCTCTTTCATGATCATTCATAGACATGCACAGAGTGGCAAAAACTTTGAGTCACCAAATGCACATATTTCCAGCTAAGGTTGAGCAAGGCAATGATCTGCCTTCTTGTTTCAGCTTTCATACTGTGAACAAATGTCTTTCTTTAGTCTATTTAGTGCCAGTTTTTTGCATTTTTGCGCTTTTTGTTGATGATCTCGCCATTTAAAATGGCCTTCATACATACTGCTGAAGTGCTGTCTAGTGTTCCTAAGCACAAGAAGGCTGCATCTTACATAGAAAATAGATGTATTTGATAAGCTTTCTTCAGACATGAGTTATAGTGCTGTTGGCTGTGAGTTCCATGTTAATGAATCAACAACATATATATATATACATACACACATACACACACACACATATATATTTTTTTTTGGTGTGGGAGATTAGCCCTGAGCTAACATCTGTGCCAATCTTTCTCTATTTTGTATGTGGTACACCATCACAGCATGGCTTGATGAGCAGTGTAGGTCCATGCCCAGAATCCAAACCTGCAAACCCTGGGCCACCGAAGCAGAACACACGAAATTAACCACTACACCACTGGGCCAGCCCAACAACACATATATTAAATAAAGTGTCTTTAAACAGAAATACACATAAAATAAGGTTATGTACTGATTGGTTGATAGAAATGTTGTGACCAGAGGCTTGCAGAAACCTAAACCTGTATTTCCACTAGGAGCAACACTTTGGTATTCACTAATTCAGTATACACTGCGGCTTTAACAAGAAATTACCACATAGGGGATAAACCATTTTTTCAAACTTATTTTCCAAGTTTGCTTAATGAATACAAAACACTTAAAGACAAAATATAGACTCAGAAACAGGTTGCTGAGGGATAAATTGCTCTTAAAGCATTCACAGATACAAAATAAAAGTTAAATCATTATTAATTTGAAGATCTTTCCCTACTCATGCCTGAACCATAGCTTTTTTTACCCTATGAAACTTACTTAATAGCAAGCACCAAAACACCTTTCTTCATTAACAGCCATTAATATAAATAGTGAAATACTTTGTCAAGATAAGACTGGCATCTATTGCACTAAGAAGTTAGGTTAGCAGTAGGAATTTCACATAGCCAACGCAGGCTTCTTTAATGTGGACTGGTAAATGAGCAAGTTGACCAAACTGATTAGAGCAAAACAGGATTGAATGAATTAAAAGACTGAAGAATTACAAAAAAGAACTACTTAAATGGATGGCATATATAGACTAAAAAATATTTATCAATAACTTCAAAACATTTAAAAACAGAACTAGAATTTTCAAAATAGCATCTTGAGGGAATCAACTCAAAGAAGAAAACATAGATAATAGTTCCCATGTTGTTTTCAACTTTCTCTAACAACTTTAACATCCACAGATATTAAAAATTAATTTATTAAAAGTTTACTCTTGTATTCTATGCTATTTCATAATTATTTTAAAAATTATGAAATAAGGCTTTAAAAATTTCATCTATTATTTCATCATTCTGATCAGAATATTGTCATATGCTTCCATTCTACTTTCACCTTATTAAGTTTCTATATACTTTCAATCACCACTTATAAAACGTGCATTCACACACATACGTAAAGTACATCTTCTACTTAAAAACAAGTATCTTTACTGATTAAGAGCAATAGAAAAAATGACTCAAAATAACGTTCAGATGGATTACAAATCTAAATGTGAAAATCAAAACTTTTAAACTATTAAGAAAATTTAAGAGAGTATCTTTTTCACTTTGGGGTGGGAAAAATGCATTAAAGCTTAAGCTATAAAACACATAAAACAAAGAAAAAGATCAATATATTTTACTACATCACAATTTAAAATTCCTGTGAATCAAAAGATACCACAAAGGACAAAACAGGGGCCAGTAGATATCTACAACATATTTAACAAAGGTGTAATATACAGAATACTTAAAGAACTCCTATAAATCAATCTGAAAAAAAAATCAATTCAGTAGAAAAACAAGTCAAGGATATGAATAAGTAGTTCAGAATAACCCAAAAGGCAAAAAAAATCTCAAAACCAAAAACAAACCAACAAATTCTCCAAAATGATACTCAGTGTCTTTTATAGTATTCCTGGGTATGAAAAGTCAAATGCGATACCATCACTTATACTTAAGATGAGCAAAACTTTAAAAGACTGACAGTACTATGTACTGGCAAAGAAGGAAAAAACAGAGATCTTTTCTCCAGGAGAATAAAATTGGTACAACCACCTTAAGAAATTAATTTGGGGGGCCAGCCCAGTGGCGCAGTGGTTAAGTGCACACGTTCTGCTTCGGTGGCCAGGGGTTTGCCGGTTCGAATCCCAGGTGTGCACATGGCACTGCTTGTCAAGCCATGCTGTGGTAGGCGTCCCACACATAAAACAGAGGAAGATGGGCACGGATGTTAGCCCAGGGTCAGTCTTCCTCAGCAAAAAGAGGAGGATTGGCAGATGTTAGCTCAGGGCTAGTCTTCCTCAAAAAAAAAAAAAAAAAATTTTTTTTAATTTAAAAAGAAGAAATTAATTTGGGGGGCCAGCCCCATGGCCAAGTGGTTAAGATCGCGTGCTCCACTTCAGTGGCCCAGGGTTTCCCTGTTTTGGATCCTGGACTCGGACATGGCACCGCTCACTGGGCCATGCTGAAGTGGCATCCACCTATCAGAACTGTAAAATATACAACTATGTACTGGCGGGATTTGGGGAGAAAAAACAGGAGGAAAAAAAGGGAAGATTGGCAACAGTTGTTAGCTTAGGTGCCAATCTTTAGGGGAAAAAAAATCAATTTGGTAGTTTCAATAAAAGAAAAACTAACAAAGCCTATAACCCTGCAATTCTAATAACAGGTATATATACCCTAGAGAAACTCTCAAGTTACATAAAGGAAATATGTATAAGAATGTTCACTGCAGTACTATTCATAATAGCAAACTATTACAAACAACATAAATGTGCATTTATGGATTAATAAATGGAGAAATTAAATCAGCGGAATAGGGGCCAGTCTGGTGGTGTAGTGGTCAAGTTCGAGCGCTCTGCTTTGGCAGCCCAGGGTTCACAGGCTCGGATCCCGGGTACAGACCTAGCAGCGCTTGTCAAGCAACACTGTGGCAGTGTCCCACATAAAATAGAGGAAGATTGGCACAGATGTTAGCTCAGCGACAATCTTCCTCACCAAAAATAAATAAATAAATAAATAAAATGGCTAAACCTTAATTAAAAAGAAATCAGTGGACTATTATATAGGGATTAAGAGAAACAAACCAAATTAGTATAGACAGCTCTCAAAAATAGTTCTAAAAAAAGGTTTGCAAAGTGACAGTTATACTATTTATTTGCATTTTTAAAAATTACACAAAACTATACATTATTAATAGACTCCTATACATACGTGAAAAAATAGGCTATTAAGGTTCACACCACAATCACGATAATAATCATCTGTAGGGTCAGAGGAAATGCGACAGTGTATTGCAACTTCTCAACTATTGACTGATTGTTGTGAAAGTTGACCTACAGCCAGTAAAATGTTTAGCAGCATCCTTGGTCTCTACCTACTAGATGCCAGTAGCATCCCTTGCCCCCATGTTGTGACAGCCAAAAACGTCACCAGACATATTCCCTGGGGGGGCAAAATTGAGAACCACTGGTATGGGAGGAAGGAGGAATCAACTTTCTATGTGAGGTTTCATCTATTTTATTTAAAAAAAAAAAAAGACTTGAAGCAAATATAAAAAATCCTATCAACTGTCAATTCTGGGTGGTGAGCACAAAGGTCTTTGTTACATTATTTATTATTCTGTTGGTTTTTTCCATCTAAAAAAACCTATTTGTGAATTACCATGTGATCCAGCAATCTCACTTCTGGGTATATACCCAAAAGAACTGACAATAGGATCTTGAAGAGATATTTTCATATGAGATATGAATAAGAATATGAATATTTTCATAAGAGATATGTTCATGGCAGTACTGTTCACAATAGCTAACAGGGGGAAGCAACCAAAATGTGCATTGCGGGATGAATGGATGAACAAAAAGTAGTATACATAAAATGGAACACTATTTAGCCTTAAAAAGGAAGGAAATTCTGATACATGGTACAACATAAACGAAGCTTGAAGACATTATGTTAAGTAAAATAAGCTAGTTACAAAAAGACAAATATTGTATAATTCCACTTATATGAGGTATTTAAAGTAATCAAATTCATAGAAAGTAGAATGGTGGTTGATAGGAGCTGCAGGGAGGGGAAAATGCAGAGCTGTTTAACGGTTATAGAGTTTCAGCGTTGCAAAATGAAAAAGTTCTGGAGATCGTTGCACAATAATATGAATACACTTTTAACACTCCTGAACTACACATTTAAAAATGGTTAAGATGGTAAAAAAACCCATCAAATTGTATATCTTAATTATGTGCAGTTTATTGTATGTCAATTATACTCCAATAAAGCTATTTTTTAAAAAGGCTATTCATGTTCATTGTCAAAATAAAAATAGAAAATACAAGACTATAAAGAAGAAAAATTAAAACACTTATTGTCATATCATCTGAAGAAATACCATTTTTAACATTTCCCTTCTAGCCTTCCTACGTATGTGTATGAAAGTATGTGTATAGAATATATAAATATTTTTAAACACACAAAATCAGACATATATATCTTTGATTCATGCTTTTTTCAGTCAATATTCTATGATAAACATTTTCCCAAATTAGATTTTTTGGAAAACAATTTTATTAGCTGCATGGTATTCCATCAAATAAGAAAACTATAATTTATTTAATCTTTCCCTTACTTCTAAACAATCAGGTCATTCAAATTTTCAGTATTATAAATAACATTGTACAGAACATAAGTGTTTTGTGTGGATTTCTGATTACTTTCTTAATTAGATTTTTAAGTCATATTACTAAGTCAAAAGTCTATGAACAGTCCCATGGTTCTTGATGTATGCTGCCAAACTGTCCCCTAGAAAGCTTAAACCCATTTATGTTGCCACCAGTAGTATACAGAAGGTTCCTGGTTTAATACAACTTCATCATCACCGAGTATTCTCTTTTTAAAATCTTTGACAATTTGATGGGCAATATCTCAGAGATTTAATATGTATATATTTGATTACTAGTAGAGTAACCAATCATCTAGTTTTGCCCAGGACTTAGGGGAATCCCAGTATATGGGCCTTTCAGTACTAAAACCAGGAAAGTCCTGGGCAATTAGGGTGACAAATTGGTTACCTTAATTACTAATAAGGTCAAACATCTTTTTATGTTTATTGGTCATTCGTGTTTTTTCTTTTGCTTGTGATGGTCTTTGCTCATTTTATTCCACTTGATAAAAGATTTTAGTCTCTATTTTGTTTATTTAACTTAACATTATTTTGCAAACACTTTTCCATGTTTTTTTGCATGGTTATCACATTCAGAATCTTTTGATCACTACTCTTCCATCTTAGCATAATTAACTACTCCCTTCTGATGGGAAATTTAGCTTGTCAAATTGCCCTGATTATAAACACTGCTGCTTACCCCACAGGGCTATTTTGAGAGCCAAGAGAGAATATGAAAAGGCTCTAAAAGCTAAATGATGATGATGATGGTGGTAGTGGTGGTGGTGGTGGATGGCCCAAAATAGGAACACTGTCAATAACAACTAGAATTCTGAATTCTTGTAGTATAAACCCAAAAACACGTTGAAATTGAAGCCCTGGAGCACTTCAGTAAACATTCTCTACCTTGTATATATACACACACACATATATACATATGTACGTATGTAGATCTCAATCTCATTTATAAGCAAAAATGTCTTTATAATACTTGTTTAAGCAGGCTGCCAAAAAAACAGTTTACCATATAGGAAGTAATATGTTATCATTACCACTTTCTCTTCATAAAATTCATACATTTGTTGAAAAATAGCCATTCTAGACCAATTTGTACACTTGGCTCTCTGAAATGTATCAATCATCTCCTCTTCTCCATATAGCCAGAAGAAGCTCATCCTATAAGCACTCACCTTCGCCAAATCAAAAGGTGTTTTGACCTCTACTGTTGTATCAGGTTCAGCAAACGCAGGAACTTCCTGTCTGTTTCTCCCTTTGCGCCTACTCCTCTTCAGCTGGTCCCCTGATCTCTGCCCATCTAAAATTTCTTTAAAGAAGAAAAAATACATATATATATGTACATAGATAGACCGATAATAGCAGGATTCATTGATAAACTAACAGCTAATAAGAAGAAGGTGATGTTTAACATTTAAAGTCAAGATATGAAGGCAGGTTTTTAAATTATCTTTTCCTCTCAAACCAGAATTAAATTTAAACCATCACTTTCTAGATTGGTTCAATGATAGACTACTGGCTAGGATTAAGAAGTTAAATTAAAATCTGATATTTTAGATGGTATAATAATAGTGACTTAGATTATTTAGTTTGGTGCTCATCTTTTGTAATGTTTAATTAAATAGTTACTTCTAAATGCTATTCATACTAAAATTGGTCAACCTTTACTTTCATCCAGGTATACACATAACTGAAAAGTGTTTCTTTAATCCATGAACAAATTTTTGAAATTATTCTGAAGCCACATTTCTATCTGCAAACAGGTATTTTTGTGCTATCTTCCAAGTTGAAAAAGTCTGAACTAGAACAAACTTCATTACAGATTGAGCAGAATGCAATGAAAAATATGTATACATATGACTCTGCTTAAGTCAGTTGTGAGGAAACACAGGGTGACAGAAAATACCAGGTCCTATAAACCAGTCCATTTACCAATATTTCAACCTTTACTTAATTACATTAACTTAACTTACCATCTTTTTTGAGGGACTGCTGCAGAACATCAGAAACCAACTCCTGGTCATTCTTCTGCCATTTGGTTATAAGCTCTTCTATAAATTGACCTTTTTTGCCCTCATTTCCCTGAAGGAGGTCAGTAACATATTCTCGTATCTCTTCAGCACTCTCAATTGACAAAACATACCTCAGGAAGCAAAGATGTAAGTAAGTTGTTGAAACAAGGCTAGCTTACACTATGTTTTTCAATAATCATAACAGAGATGAAGGTAGTAAAAACCATTCCATTAGAGGGTTTACTCTGAGCCAAATTCTATGCTAGATGCTAGGGATATAAATTTGATAAAGAGCTTGACCTCAAGTAGTTCATAATCTAAATTTCATATAACCTTATTATATTTCTAGAATCAAATCAGTGTTTGAAGACAGGTTTATAGGGCTGTCCATTTTTCTATTTTTTTGAGGAAGATCAGCCCTGAGCTAACTGCTGCCAATCTTCCTCTACTTTATATGTGGGACACCTACCACAGCATGGCGTGCCAAGCAGTGCCATGTCTGCACCTGGGATCCGAGCTGGCAAACCCTACGCCGCCGAGAAGCAGAACGTGCACACTTAACCGCTGCACCACCCAGCCGGGCCCTAGGGCTGTCCTTAATGTAGGAATACTTCCTATAACTACACATCTGCAGTCATTATGTTTTCCTAGGAACAATACAAATTATTTAAATCTCTATACTGCAAAACCTAAAATTTCTCTACTTTTTGCTAAAAATATGAATATATACTAAAATCTAACCAGTTATTAACATTCTTAAAAATTATAAATCAAGATTAGCATCACATCAGAGTAAGCAGATCTATTTTAAGGAAATGGTTCCTAAAAGTGAAAGGGGTGAGAGTACAAGTCAGTACAATTTTTCTAGGAATCAATCAGACAACACATTCGAAGTGCTGTAAAAATAATCCAATAATTTCATTGGTTTATATTAATCCAGTAATTCCATTGAACTCTACATGAAATGAGACAAAGAAAAATTTACGCAAAAAAGTTAACTGCATCATTATTTGAATTAGTGAGAAACTGGAAGCTATTTAAAACATCCATTGATGGAGAAGGGGTAATTGAACTCAAGTTTTTGGACTCTACAAAATGTAATATGCCACCACGAAAAGTGAAATTTTTGAATAATTATTATTGACCTGAGAAAATGCACTCACATAACGGTAAGCGAAATAGTAAGACAGACTATATAGCATATGATCCCAACTGCTATAAAAGGAATATGTATATCCATACACTTATGTGTAGAAAAAAGGCTAGAAGGTTATACACCAAAATGATTACCACCGAGTGGTAGGATTAGAGAGAGCTTTTGGGTTATTTTTATTTTCTCTTTTCCCCTACAATAAATATGTTTTGAAAATGTATCACAATATGCATGGGGAAAAAACACTAAGAGAGAAATGATGGTTATCTCTGGGTTGTAGTATTATGATAATTTTGGTTTCCTCCTTTATCCTTTTGATATTTTTAGTTTTCTACAGTGAATATGTCACATCATTAGAGAAAAAGAAGCGAGAAACATTACTTATAAATGAAGATATCAGAGCATGAAAGTATTATAAAATCTGAAGAAATTGTAATTCAGACACACCAGTATGGGATACAAGAAAAATTATTATAATAACGCTATATCCTTTAAATTAAAAAAATCATGTGATTGTTTCATTGTTTGCAGCATATGTACTGGGTTCTTTTCCTAATGTGGTTGTGGATTTACAGAGTTATGATCTATAGGTGAACAAAATCTGAGCTTTTGGGCATCATTAACAACATCTTCTAATCCATGATAGATTAAAAAACAGACACAATCATTCTTCAGGACTTTTACAGTTTAATCAGTTTAATCCTCAAGTTTACCAACCCCCATTGAAAGATTAATTGCTATCAAGGACTCAGTGGGATGCAAGGAACCTCAAGGGATTATTTAATTGGGAAGTATTCAAACCACTAGGGAAGTATTTAAAGAGTCACAGAAACATTTAAATAAATGTCATTTTAACGATTTAGCAAAGTATAGTAAAGAACAACATAATCCAAATATGTTATATACGAAATCTTACTGAAATAGAATCAACCAAAACATGAACTAAGGCAGACTGTGGAACAAAGTTTATTTTGCTAACTCTGTGTATAGATCTTAATGTTTCATAAACATGTCATTGATTAGGAAGGTAACAGCTCTCTGCTGTCTTTCTAAAAAGTTCGGGCCACTCATGCCAAATTGTTCAAGTTGGCACACTACTATAGTACACCTGAGTAATTCTCAAATGTTAGGCAAGGCACAGCAAATTTACACAGCAAATGCTTTCACCATGACATCATAGCCTGTTGTGCAATAACTAGTGAAAACCTAATAAGTGGTTCAAATAGCAATATATTATAGGTGGCTTTAGTGTTTATTTCAAGTTTTGAACAAGTCTTGTCTAAATTATACTTATGATTTAAAAAATGCAAGCCGGGGCCAGACTGGTGGTGTAGTGGTTAAGTTCAAACGCTCTGCTTCGGTGGTCCAGGGTTCACAGGTTTGGATCCTGGGCACAGACCTACACACAGCTCATCAAGCCATGCTGTGGTGGCGTTCCACATACAAAATAGAAGAGGACTGGCACAGATGTTAGATGAGGGCTGCTCTTCCTCAAGCAAAAAGAGGAAGACTGGGGCTGGCCCCGTGGCCAAGTGGTTAAGTTCACATGCTCTGCTTCGGTGGCCCAGGGTTTTGCCAGCTCAAAACCTGGGCACAGACATGGTACTGTTCATCAGGCCACACTGAGGTGGCACCCAACATGCCACAACTAGAAAGACCCACAACTAAAAATACACAACTATGTACCAGGGTGCTTTGGGGAGAAAAAAGGAAAAATAAAATCTTTAAAAAAAAGAAAAAGAGGAAGATTGGCTACAGATGTTAGCTCAGGGACAATCTTCCTCAGCAAAAAAAAAAAAAAGCAAGCAAGCAGGTGTTCAGCCATACTTAGCTCTTTGACATTAAAAGAAATTTCTAATCACTGTTCTTTCAAAGGTGTAGATAAGTTTAACAGAATAAAATCTAAGGCTGCAAAATGAGCTGTTAAACCACAATCTATGAGAATTAGAATTTTCCTGATAGTGTGTAAGCAGATAAAATTGGATTCTGAGATTGAAAACAGTGCATTTATCCATACTCCACTGTTGATTCATCAAAAAAAGCCACAATCTTTTTTTTAAAGATTGGCACCTGAGCTAAAAACTGTTGCCAATCTTCCTTTTTTTTCTTCCCAAAGCCCCCCAGTACACAGTTGCATATTCCAGTTGTGAGCGCCTCTGGTCGTGCTATGTGGGACGCCGCTTCAGCATGGCTTGGTGAGCGGTCCCATGTCCGCCCCCAGGATCCCAACCGGCGAAAGCCTGGGCCGGTGATGCCAAGCATGCGAACTTAACTACTCGGCCACCGGCCGGCCCCTGTTTTTTGTTTTTTTTAACTGAACGACTTTTTTCGGTTTGGTATATTGCAAAGTCTCATTATTTTATTTGACAGCATTCCACAGCTTTATAAGATGTTTGAACACTAATTAAAACCTGATCTTGCCTTCAAACAAGGGTAAAGCCAAGTCATAAGATTTGGCTGGGTTTTTTGATAGTCTATCCCAGGGTTCAAAAAAAAAAAAATCATTCAAAATACGCTCTCTTAACTGTCTCCTTCCTAACAAGTCTATTTTCTCCCAAACTCACATTGCTTCCTACAAAAGCCCTAGAACTGCCATTTAGGTTTCAGCATCAATGAACAAAGAATCAAATCAAGAAACACTTTCAGGTTCCTTGATCAAGTCCAGTTTTTGCAGACGTTTTTCCCTTCGGCCGAACACTGCACCCCCACCTTATCCATCCTTTAGTTCTCAGGTAAAAAGTCATCCCTTGCAGTAAACCTTCTGAGTTTCTCAAATCTCAATGAGTCTTTTACTTCGTGCTCCCAAAACACCTGGCACTCAGCAATCAAGCAGAACCCAATTGTCTCAATGGTCTTTGTTGCCCGAGCACCTTGCATGCAGTAGCGCAACAAACGTTTGTTAAATAAATAATTGAAAACAGATATTAAATCATGTCACTATCTCCATTTTGTAAAAATCATAAGGATTAAAGATAAACTCTGCTAATTATTCATTTTATAAATGAGGAAAGTAAGGCACAGAGAGGGAAATTAAGTTGCCCAAGCTTCCAAAATTAGTAAATGACAACAAAAATAGAACCTGGGACTCCTGAGTCAGGAGTTATTTGCACTGTACCACGCCGCCCCCATTTACATTCCAGGTCCTATTTGACACAACCCACATCGGGCAAACTAAAATGTTCAGTGTAAAGAATTTATGGAAAGACAATTTGGCTTGCCCCTTCTCTCCAGGATCTATGAGGAAACTGGCTCCCGGACAGTCTTACAGGTCCAATTATCACGGATTTGGCGTTTTCCTAGGAAAAAGGGCCCCATCGGCCGACTGTGGAGCATGACACCTTATTCCAGAAGCTAAATTATAAAGCCGCAGGTCAAAACCCCGCGCCTGGATACCAACAACAGCCCTTTTATCACATTACTTCACTCATCAACTTTTTAGTCCTCCCCGCTTCCCCGTTCACTCAGCCAGAGCACATCCCAGAGCTCCTTCCCGCCTCGGACCCAAACTGGTCTTACTGCAGGATCTCCTCGCTGACATCCAGGCCGAAAGTTTTCTGCAACTGCTGGGTGCACCAGCCCACCAGCTGCTCCCGGGACGCCGCCCCAGCCACCGCCATCTTCCCCGGCCGGAACCAGCTGGGCTGCAAAAGCCCCGCGTCCCGCGCCGGACTAGTCCCCTTCGCAACACCGACTTCGCTCGCGCGGGTTCCGCCAGCCTGCACCGCCCCGCGCGGTCGCACCGCCCTCAACACAGATCCCTCCCACCTCCGTCTTCCCACTTCCGGAATTCTTTTCGATTGCCCACAGCTCAATCTGCGTGTGATTCTTCCGCGTCGTACGATTTAGGATTCGAGATCTGGGAATTCTGCTAAGACGCTACAAATGCCTATAGAAACTACAGTTTAGGAACAAAACAAAACAATAGCCCGTAACCTGAGGGGCCAGCTTTTAAAATGTTCTGGTTTAATGTAAAACATTTAAAAGAGCGCCTGGAAGCTAGAGTAAGCGCTGTAAGCATTTGCTCTGGTAGTAGTGGTTTTATTAATGTTCCCTGTGTTCTAATACTAGATTCATTCTACTAAAACCTGTTTCCTTTTAATTTTTTGAGCCAGGTCTGTTCCAGGAGGGCCAAGACAACTCAGTAAGCTCGAGGAGGGGAAAAAACCTTAATAAAACATGTGCTGGGATTTGGCTTTGAAGACCTTCCACATGAATTCTCTGTAGTGATTTTTAAGTTAAAGGTCTTTCAACCCAAGATGACCAGATTTAAGGGACTTTTGCTACTTCCTACTCCACTGGTACAACGGACTAGGGAAAATTTAGCAAGACTTTTCTGGAGAGCATAATGTTTTTGACATTTTTCATCAATAAATTTAATTAGCTGGCTTTGTGTTTACATTTACAGGTTCTTTATTCCCATTAGGCTATTTAGACTACGTAATTATGCAAATGGAATGCTGTTTCACCTTTTTATGTTGATATTTTCATTGACATAAATAATCAAAATCATCTAAGTGTATTGAGTTTAGATTGTCTTTGTTATTAGTTTGGAAAATATGATTTTCTAGCTTTAAAAAAATACTCTGGATGTTCATTGGTTGGGTACATTCATTTATTGAGTACACATTTTGTTTCTTCATAAAAATCCACTACCTTTAATACTAATTTTAAGTATCTAAATCGTTTACCTGTTTCTGTATCTGTTCAGTTCTCATAACTAAAATGTTAATTTTTTTTACTTATTATTTATTTTTTGAGGAAGATTAGCCCTGAGCTAAATGCTGCCAGTCCTCCTCTTTTTGCTGAGGAAGACTGGCCTTGAGCTAACATTCGTGCCCATCTTCCTCTACTTTATATGTGGGACGCCTGCCACAGCATGGCTTGCCAAGCAGTGCCGTGTCCGCACCTGGGATCCCAACCGAGAACACCAGGCCACCAAAGCGGAATGTGCACACTTAACTGCTGTGCCACCAGGCCAGCCCCTAAAATGTTAATTTCTTGAAGACAGACTACGACTTTTTTTGTGCAATAGGACTCAGTATATCATACATATTACGATGAAATTACTAGAGCCTCCAGAATAAAAATATTCTTTTTCATAAAGCATACGTTAATGATTGCAATCTCCAGTTTGTAATGTAATGTAATGACGTTTACAATCATTATCATTTATTAAATGCATTTCTGCCTAAGCAAAGCAAGCATACCTATTTAACATGACTTAAAGATATTCTTTTCTATAAATTTAGGCAGAAACTTCATTCATACATACTACAACTTTTCTTAATTCCCTAGCCCTTTGAAATTTTCAAGTTCACACCACACAACTCTATTTTATTTAACTGTAAGGGGAGGCACTTTTGCAAAGCAAACGTTTAAATTAAGACTTTTTACTAGGCATTACTGCCTTTTTCCTAATTTTTTACTCTAACATGCATCCTTTTCTATCATAATTGGTATTAAAAAGACAAACATACAAACACAGTTATAGTAATATGTAGACTGCCTCTGTGTGCAAAGGTATACATTCTTGCAATTCTTTCTAGCAATTTACTTGGCACGTGGACTAGGAGGAAGGACTGGCGGATCCTCCACTCAGGTGTAATCTCTGCAGTCATCTGGCATATGAGTTCTAATTCTTAATTCAGGCTTTATAGAAGCCACTTTAACTGAAAAGGAAATAATGTGCATTGAAGGAACGATTGAGAGGGACATGATGACAAAGAACAAAGGAACACCCTGAGGCTTATTGATTTTTCTAGTAGGAATTTGGCTGTAATCTTAGACTCCAAGGTTTAGACAAAGCTACAGATAATTTCCAATACACTTCCTGCTATTATAATGTTAATTTAACCTATTGTCTAGATTCTTTAATTCTAAAACGCAGAGTAGTTGTTGATTCTGTTGAAGAACTGAGTAGCCTATTTTCCCGAAAGTTCAAGCATAATTTATTGGAGAGAATCAATGCTGTGCTTACGCTTTCACGGTTGTCTTTAAGGTGAGCATTTAACAAAATACATCGCAAGTCAAGCTCATCTGATCATGTTTTATGCACGGTATTCAGAGATTGAAAATCACTCCCCAGTGGTATTGTTAATAATTAGAAGGTAGGCATAGGGATAGAAAATAGTTAAGAGCTCCTATTCTAGAGTTATGCTCACTGTGTGCCAGGTATGTACCCTTAGCACATTTAGCATAATTTTTTAAAGAAACTCTGAGACCATAGCGGTCTCAGGAAGACGTTTTATTAATTTGTTTCTTTTTATATGTGTATCTATATACCATTCACTCAGTTTTTTCTTTAGTTTCACATCCTAAAAACGCAGAAAAGTCCTGTAAATAAATTGTGTTTGCTTCCTTTTCTCCCATTTCATAGAATTGTTATGAACACTGCAGAGAGAGTTCATGCCTGTAGTATTAAAATTCACTTTATTTTGATTTGCAACAGAAAGTCCGCTTCATTTCAGGTTTCACTTCCAGGATTCAATCATTATGGATTTAACCTTGTGGTAGGTAACTTTTGAAGAAATGTTGGCATTCGCTGTCTCTCCTGGGTTTTCCTTTCTAAGCAGGCCGATTTCCCTAGTTCAGAATCTTGGCACCCACACATGGGGCCCCAGGAAAGCGCCCTGGCACCGCCCACCTGGGGCGGGTGCGAATCACAAGCTTCTGTAAGTTGATGGACGGGTCAGCGCTTCACCAAGCCTCCCCGCTGTCATCACTGGACACTGGCGATTGGTTGCGGGGGAACGGCGCGGAACCAATGGGAGCGGCGGTCCGGGAGAGTCCCTGGAGCGCGCGGGAAAGAGACCAATTTAAACTGTGGCGGGAGATTGGTTTTCGGCTCCTTGTCCCGCTAAACACCCGCGGCTGAAGAGTCAATTGGTTGCTCTCATCTCCTCGCGTTTGAACATGGTGCGGACTAAAGCAGACGGTGTCCCAGGCACCTACAGAAAAGGTGAGGCAGTCGTGCACGGTAGTGGAGGATACGGGGTTCTCTGGGTAGCCCGGCTGAGGGCGGGAGAGGCCGGGTCTCTCTACCGCCTTGTTTGCCTCACTGCTTCAGCTGGCCAGCAAGCAGCGGGGACGGGGGAAGGTTACCCTGCTGTTCTGGATTGCGGGGCTCTCCTCTCCAAGCAGCTGGCATAGGGACTGTGGTGAGAACGTAGCTACTGGGACTCGGTGTCGGAACCTTACTGCCTTCTTCTAAACGCCCTCCTTTGCCTCTCTCCTCAGTGGTGGCTTCTCGAGCCCCCAGGAAGGTGCTTGGTTCCTCCACCTCTGCCACTAATTCCACGTCGCTTTCGTCGAGGAAAGGTAAAAAGCGCCTCTGCAAGCTCCTGGAGGAACCCTCTCAAAAGGGGATGAGGCTTGGCACTACAGTTCTCCCGATCTGCGAACCCCCTGACCCACCGTGGAATTTGTTTTCCTAAGATCCTCACGCTCCAATTTCTTCCTTGCCCTTAATATAATGAGGGGGCCTTGGCCTCTTGGCGAGCTCGGGTAGAAGTGTGGGTCACATGGAAAGGAATCTCGAGCCTAGGGGTTAGGGACGGATACAGTTTATCTTCAAAACTATTTTTCTTTTCTGGTTTAGCGTTTTCATTTTTCTTACTATTGACAGATGGCTTTTTCTTGTAAGAGGCCATTTAAGCGCCCCTTTACTAGATTAAGAACTAGGACGGTAGTTAACAGTGCTAATCACGTTATCTTCTTAGTGTAAACGTTTTTGTTTTCACTTCTGTATGTTTTTCTTTCCTTCATTACTTTTCTTCCTTCTTTCTTTTTCTTTTTTTCCTTCCTTTTTTTTTTTTAGAGTGTGCTGTCTGTGTGTTTTCCAACTTTGCAGCTCCTGATTCTGCCTTTAGGACATTAGGAGGGGAAAATCAGGTCAGGGAAATAGCTTCACACAGCTCCTTCTGTGCAAGGAGAGGTTGAGAAAATACCGTGCCATCTGGTGCCTCATTCCTTTCAGTAGGAAATTGAGCAGTTGGGAAGATTAATTCCACTAGGTCTAATTAAGAACATACAGTGGAGCACTGTTAAGGACTTCATGGGTTTTTAAGTTAACGCAAACTTCCCCCTATTTAAAACATTTCATTAGAAATATTTACTATTTCAATCTCTTTAGATGAAAAGGAATAGTAGTTTAAAATGTTGAAAGTAGATGAATTTATTGGGAATATCATACCCTGTACTGCTAGACTAAATTCCAAGTAGGGCCACATCCCATTGTCTGGTCTACTATTGAATCACCAGAGTCAACTGAATAGATCCTTAATGAACACATAATGAAATGTGTTGGACAGATGCATCCATTAAGGCATTTTACAGATCTCTATTTTTAATCAATAACCAACTGTATGAAATTGGAAATGTCCTCATTTTAAAGATGAAAAACTTTACGCTTGTAACTTGGTAAAGGTCACGCAACTAAATCAGCAGAGCTGGGTTTGAATCCTGTGCTGAAGTCTGTTGCTGCTATATACTTTGTAGTGGAGAAATCATTCTCATAAGGTTCCTTTGGGAAAATTATGAACCAAAGGATCATTATTTTTTAAAGGCTATTTGTACTTTTTAAAAATTACAAGCAATATAATTTCAGACAGTATATATGGAAGCAACTTTTATGTTTTCTTTAACTGCTAGAGTTTGTGACAAATGTGTTTAAAGTAAAAGATACATGTAGTAACAATAATTTGCTCCTCTTGGTATTCCAATCATTACTTTATAAAGGGGCAGGAATTTTCCCTCAATTTTTCCTTTATATTACTATTTTAAAATAATCAGGAATTGGATTTACCTTGTGAACTGAAACGGAGCCAAGTACTTTGAAAAGTGGAACCTATTTTTGCGGAAACTTGCACATTACTGTATGTATACTTGTTTTGCCTTCTATATGTCCTTTAAATGACCTTATTAAGTAAAAATTTGGCAGTTTATACTACATGATGCTACTTTATATTAGGAAAAAGTGTGTCAAATTTTAGTATGATAGTACATAAGACTATGTGGCGATGTGAATAGCTCTGCTTGTGGACAAAATATGAAAAATATTTTCCAGTTGTAAAAACTTTGTTAAAACTGTTTCTCTAGGCTAAAGGATAACTATAATAAAGTATTATTATACATTATGTATAATAATGTATAATGTACTATTGACTGAATACAGCTTTATCATGTCACATTTTCTAATTCTTTAAGATGGATGTAATACCATTTAATATCCTTTAGATTTGATGTTAAAGAATTATGTTTCCCTTTAAGGAATGGTGACTATATTCTTAGTTCTTATTTAGTTCCATCTTTTTATATTTTATAGCTGAAAATAAGTATGCAGGAGGAAATCCAGTTTGTGTGCGCCCAACTCCCAAGTGGCAAAAAGGAATCGGAGAATTCTTCAGGCTGTCCCCTAAAGATTCTGAAAAAGAGAATCGGATTCCTGAAGAGGCAGGAAGCAGTGGCTTAGGAAAAGCAAAGAGAAAGTAAGTTTTTATATTCTGGAATATAAAGAAAATACTTATATTCTTGAAAATACAAGACAGTAGAATATTGAGTAATTTTAAGGTTTCTCCTTGAGAAGATAAGAAAATACAAACCAGAGGTTTTTTGAACTTGTGCTAATCTTATTATAAGTCACTCTCAAATTTCAAACATCAATGAAAGGTATTATTTTTACTCATTCAAGTCACTCAGAGAGGATCAGTTCCCATTTAGATAAGTGCTACATTATTAACCGTGAACTTCTTGTCTTTATTCTTTAATTTTTATTGTCTATTTTCTATACCCTTTTTTTTTTCCCAAAAGCAATTTCCATGTTGGTTTATCTAGCTTGAATTCCATTAAGCCTGTGCCCCCAAAAAACTACTAGTTCAACCCCCATAAGAAATATATAACCAATGTAGAGGCCCGCCCGGTGGTGCAGCAGTTAAGTTCACACATTCTGCTTCTCAGCGGCCAGGGGTTTGCCAGTTCGGATCCCAGGTGCCGACATGGCACTGCTTGGCAAAAGACATGCTGTGGTAGGCGTCCCACATATAAAGTAGAGGAAGATGGGCATGGATGTTAGCTCAGGGCTAATCTTCCTAAAAAAAAAAAAAGAAATATATAGCTAAGGTAGAAAAGTTGTAAAGTACAGAAATCTCCACCACTTAAAAACAATCAAAACTAACACCATGGTGTATTTTCTTTACAACTTCTCTATAAATATGTAAGAATACTTCAAAACAAAACAAGGTGAGGATAAAACTGCACACATACTGAGTTCAGGTGCAAGCTTTTTACGATAAATCAAGCTTTAAGCTTTTAATGTCAGTAAAATGCTTACGGTAAATTTTTTTTTTTTCCTGAGGAAGATTAGCCCTGAGCTAACTACTGCCAATCCTCTTCTTTTTGCTGAGGAAGACTGGCCCTGAGCTAACATCCATGCCCATCCTCCTCTGCTTTATAAGTGGGACACCTACCACAGCATGGCTTTTTGCCAAGTGGTACCATGTCCACACCCGGGATCTGAACCAGCAAACCCCGGGCTGCCAAGAAGCCAAACGTGGGAACTTAACTGCTGCACCACCGGGCCAGCCCCATGCTTACGGTAAATGTTAAGCAGAAATTTTGGATATGAAAGTACAATCTTTATTGTATAAAAGATATGGATATAAATATACCAAATGTCTGTATAAAATATACCAAATATCAATAGTGATTATCTCTGGGAAGAAATCTCTCAGGGCCGGCCTGGTGGCATAGTGGTTAAGTTTCTGCACTCCTCTTTGGTGGCCCGGGGTTCATGGGTTTGGATCCCGGGTGCTGACCTACACACAACTCATCAAGCCATGCTGTGGTGGCATCCCACATACAAAATAGAGGAAGACTGGCACACATATTCTCTCAGTGACAATCTTCCTCAAGCAAAAAGAGGGCCAAGTTAGCTCAGGCCCAATCTACTTCACAAAAAAACACAACAAAACAAAACAAAACTCTCCTCATACTCAGTGTTACCAACTTTCAACAACAAACATACTTGTTTTTTGAAGAATGAGGAAAAAAATAATGCCACTTATAATAATGCCAAAGGCAATGGAAACTTGCTTGTTTTTTCCTCCCCTTTTTTTATACGTTTATAAGTAATATGGTCCAGGGTCTCTAAACAACTTTGAAATATTTTGTTTTAAAAGCAAATTATTTGACTAGGGGCCAGGAGTGGTGAGCACAGGTGGGTGGGTAATGCCACGTCACTGCCATTATGATGCCCCCTATTTAAGACCCTGCCAGCTACCTTCCCCACATCAGCTAGAAGCCTGTGATCATCCAGCGCACCAAGTGGCAGGCCTGACCCAAGGTACAGTGACCAACATTGCCAAGGAGATGGTGGCCAGCCTCAGTATGCGGCTGCTACTTCTGGTGCTACTTCTACCCACACAGATTTATACATTCGTTCCTCTAGTCAGCACGCCAGAGCCACCATGGGAAACCACAACAAGAACAACAGCAGCCAGCTGTGCTGTGCAATTAACAGCCAGTCTCCTTGTGATCTTGCTTGCCCTTCTACATCTCTACTGTTAAGAGACTTAGGCCAAGAAACATCTACAGTTCACCAACCCATATTCTAAAGCCCACTCCGTATGGCATCTAGGAGGAAAGTGTGGCAAGGGAAAAACAGGTCTTCATAAAATCTACTAATTACTGATCTGTTAACACAGAAAATGTTTAGAGTCTCAAATTGGACTGGTTTAAAGAGCATCTGAAGGATTTGAATGCCGATATTAAATCTGGAGTTTCATGCACAAGATTGAAGAGACAACATCAAAAATTAATGACATGATTAAATGTAGCTTAAGAAATATAGACATTTAAAACTCTGCCTTGAAAACAAGAATAATTTCACCTTGATCTAGAGAAAAAGGATGAGCTGTGGAATGGAGACTCGGTTTTCACTTTGGTTCATTAAATCTAGAAGGCTGTAAAATGATTAGGTAATATATAAAGTTTCTGTGATTCTATTTATGTGTACATTGAAAGGAACCACTAGGTGTTACTGTCAATCCTCTATGTATTATTTCAGCAGTCCTAATTCAGTGCTGATATACTCTATTATGTAAAGTTTTACATTGTTTTCACTGTTCTCTTGGGAACTTAATTCTTTCCTTTGGGGCTTTGGATATGACATTGCATTTGACTTTATGTAGTAAGTGACAGGTGCCAGGGCAATGATGGATTGGAATCTACTACAAATCCAAGTATGAGCAATTCTTGTATTTACACTTAAAAGTCAAATGACAGGTACTTCCTATCACACTTTCCCATCCAACGAGTGTAAGATTCATTTAGCTAACTTGGATCACTTGATTCAGAGATTAGACGTGTATTGATTTCAACCAATCTTTAAATACTGCTTTTTATTTCTGCATATGGTGAATAATTTTTAAAACTTAAAAATTGATCTGTTTTGAAGGCATATTTGACAAATCTTAAAATTAAGAGGCAAATATATGAAGAAGGCATATATAATGTATAGTAACTATTTGGGAAGTGAAGACTGGAAACTTGCCTGCATTACATTCACAATACTTTTGTGCTCATTCTGTGAATATTAAAAAAAACCTTTATGAATCAGAATAGCTACATTTGGAACACTTTCTATGTCAGTCAATATTTTTAGATAGTTAGAACCTGTCCTAAACCTAAGTGGACTTGATTTTAGGAAGTAAAACTTCTTCAACTGCCTTGAAGTATAGAAACCTTTTCAGAAATAGATAATCCATGAAATCTTTGGTTTACAAATCTTCATGTTCACACACTGATGCTTAGATGTTACAGTATCCAATATGGCCACAGTACTCTTAATCCAACATTTACCACCTTTAGAAACCCACACAGGAACAACCAGATCCAATAGATCTCAAGCTATATGAGATCCATGTATGTAAATGAACACTCCTTTTTGCTTCATATCTGAACATTGGACATCTGTTTTGGATTGTGCATTGTGTTTGGAATTGATTTGCATCGAACACAAGCTAAATAAAAATAAATGGTTGAAAGAGCAATTAATACAAAACGTTTGACATGTAAAGTGATGTTTATGCGTATAAAATTTTAAGAATTATTCAATACTGTTCATAAAGTCATTTAGTAAATGGTTATTGAGTGCCTACTATCCATCTTAGGAGATATTTAAGAGGAATGGCAAACTCTGGGGCAATAAGTAAATTTTAGACTTTGTTGCTATATCACTATTATGATTTCTGGTTTCAATAAAAAACAACCAAGGGGATGCATTTTGGATAGAGCCTTTTAATAGACTTGTTTTCATGATCTTATGTCTCTTTTAGTTCCCTCTCATTGTCTGGCATCAATCTTCCTTGTTCTTTCTCTTTCTACTATGAATAAGCTAGTAGTCAATATTAGCTCTACAATATATTACAGTCCTCTTGAATTATTTGTGACTTCCATTAAGGAAACAAAATATTTGGCAATATAGCCAAATATAGCTATACCATTGATCATCATAGCAATAAAACGTATATTACAGGCTTTCCACCATATGGAGAAAGATTATGCATATATTCTCATAAAGAACTTTGATCCATGGTATAATAAAATCTGTGACATAAAACTAGCTAATAGAGGGGCCGGCCCCGTGGCTGAGTGGTTGGGTTCGCGTGCTCCACTTCAGCGGCCTGGGGTTTCGCTGATTCGGATTCTGGGCATGCATATGGCAGCACTCGTCAGCCCACACTGGGGCGGCGTCCCACATGCCACAACTAGAAGGACCCACAACTGAAATATACAACTATATACTGGGGGGATTTGGGGAGAAAAAGCAGAAAAAAAAAGAAGATTGGCAAGAGTTGTTAGCTCAGGTGCCAATCTTTAAAAAACAAAACAAAACTAGGTAATAGAGGTTTATATTATTCCTTTAGGTCCCTTTCTT
The DNA here is from genome assembly GCF_021613505.1 of Equus quagga. Classification (NCBI taxonomy): domain Eukaryota; kingdom Metazoa; phylum Chordata; class Mammalia; order Perissodactyla; family Equidae; genus Equus; species Equus quagga. Next base: position 58,173,803 of record NC_060268.1, on the reverse strand, counting down.
AGATTTGCCTTTGTTTAAGAGAGGCGTAATTACTCCTTTATAGATAGTAAATCAATAGATTTTAGATATTGATAGTAAATAGTAAACTCTCAGTTTATAAGAAGGACTTCTGCTAAAATTCTATAACTCATAATCTGAAATATGGCTACTCCTATGGCTTTATTTTTCTCACAAAGGCAAACTCCCATCAGTTGCATGGGGGAGAGTCAGAATCAAGAAAGACTATCTACTTAAAACCTTGAAAAGAACTATGGTACCTAAAGTAAACCAGGTCCTCGCAAAAAGGAAGTTTGGGTCGTGATAGTTTAGTGTTCATTTGTTAACTTGATTTAATGTCCAGGAAAATACAATGAAGACCTCTTGGTAATCTAATACTAGGTGAGTCAATGATACTCTGATATCAAGTCAGAATACCTTCGTTTTAGCTTCCTTCTTTCACTACCTAGTTCTATGACCATCCTGGGTTATGGATGTAATTTGAAAACTGATTATTTTAGAACAGATCTCACAAATCCTCATTAGCTCTAAAAAAAAATTCTGATATATGAGTAAGTTTTTAATTGACTATAAAAAAGGTAATAAGTACAAAATCGCTTTGGGATAATATAAATTATTTTTCAAAATTTATGACTACCATATGCCAACTTAAACAATTTTGGGGTTTTCCTAATCAGGTAATACATTCATATGGTTCAAAAGGGTATACAGACAAATATGACAACCTGCAATGTTTTTTTCTGCTCAGGTGGGTTGGTTAATTTTTTTGCTTTTTATTATCACAAAGTTCTTGCTGAAGGATTATACTCTGTTTATCCATCCACTTATGTGGAAAGAAAATGCTATAGAAATACAGGTTCCCTTTTTAATGAAAATGGCAGCATATTTTAAAGGAGAAACACTTTATTCAGCAAATTAACAGGTAAAATAAAATGTTAAAAATTTTGTTGGGGCTGGTCCTGTGGCCTAGTGGTTCAGTTCTCGCGCTCCGCTTTGGTGGCCCAGGGTTTCGCTGGTTTGGATCCTGGGCGCGGACATGGCACCGCTCATCAAGCCATGCTGAGGCAGCATCCCACATGCCACAACTAGAAGGACCCACAACTAAAAATATACAACTATGTACTGGGGGGCTTGTGGGAGAAAAAGGAAAAAAATAAAATCTTTAAAAAAAAATATTTTGTTGTTCTAGTACTTGTAATTTGTAGGTGTTTGACAATTAATGGGGTTTAATTTTTTCTTATTTCTAGGCACTTGACCAGACCACTGCACTGTTAGTTAATGTTCCTGATTTATACAAGTTTGTAACTATTTTTGTTTTGTTTTTTTAAACAGTTGATACTAGGGTGACTACTGAAGTTCTCTATTCTTTCCACAGAGCACGTCCTTTGCCACCTGATGACACAGATGACGAAAAAGAATAGAACTTTTTTATTCATCCTTGACTCACGTCTCCTGTTTACTCTGGTATTCTGGGATGTAAATTTGCATAAATGTATGTGTTCCAATTAGCTTTGTTCAATAGGCATTTAATTTAAAAAATGAGGCTTACATTTAGTTATTCAAAAGCAAGTAGTTACGATATTGGTGAGTTTGTAAGATTAATTATGGTTACTTAGCTTAGTACTGAATATAATGCAGTATTTGGTTTCTTTTACCTGTTACTAAGCTCCTTGTACTTGCTAAAAACAAATCATTGCATGGTGTTCTAATTATGAATCTGCTGTATTTGAGATTTGTTTAGATCTTTGTACTGCTGCCATGTTTATTGGCATTTGATTATTGGAATGGTGCCATATTTTTGTTCCTTTTCTTTGCTTTAAAAAGCAGAGTTAGATTTTTTGCACATTAAAAAAATTCAGTATTAATTAAACTGAACCTACACCTTTTTTAAGAAAGGGGGCCAATAATGCAATGTTGAAAAAATTTGGATGACTATCTTCTCCTTAGAAAAATTAAGGGCAGTTTGCTCCTGACGGTTTAAACGGTTGATAGAGCTTCTCACAACAACAACAAGATAAAATACTAGCATAGAATCAGGCAGGAAGGTTCCATAAACTACATTAAAAAAGAGGAATTTTCCTAGAATATGCATTTGATTCAGTATCATAAAATATTACCCTTTGGGCCTATCCTTTTAAAGTTGGAAATCAATAAAACATGAAAAGCAAATCATGGCATAAACCCAGAGCTATGTCCAAAGTCCTTAGAACTACCATTATATTTTTCAAGATAACCAAGGGTATAATTGAAGAGGTGGGTATAATGTTGCTTAATAATTGATATTCTTGCTTCCTCATCACACTTTTTGCTCACTGACGTTCTGTTGTTAAAATTAACCATGTTTTAACAGGTATGTTTTTCTGAAGTTTCTTTGTAATAAATGAATACTTACTTATTTTCAAAATAGATTATTCATTTGTGTGCTTCCTAAGATTATGGCCCACTAGATATTTCTATTTTATTTCTTATCAATACAAATCAGTGCATTGTCCTGATTTTATCATCTTCCAAACTGAGTCCTAATGATTGTAGATTATATTTTTTGCTTTGTCTTTTAAAGGTGGATATCAAACAGAATGTTACTGAATTTCAAGCAGTTTTTATCCTAAGTACTTCCTTGATAATTAGGCTTCTTATTAAAGAGTAGCTCAGGGGCTGGCCCTGTGGCTGAGTTGTTAAGTTTGCACCCTCCACTGCAGCGGCCCAGGGTTTTGCTGGTTTGGATCCTGGGCGCGGACATGGCACTGCTTGTCAGGCCACGTTGAGGTAGTGTCCCACATGCCACAGCTAGAAGGACCCACAACTAAAATATACAACTATGTACCAGGGGGCTTTGGGGAGAAAAAGGAAAAATAAAATCTTTAGAAAAAAGAGTAGCTCAAACCAACTCTATTAACGTCAAGTTCTGATGGGTCTGAAAGCTATTTTGCTATTTTTCATTGACAGAGAGAGAAATTTTGGTGGTGTGTCCAATGAAGTCTAATTTTGATATGTAATTGTTTCTAAAAAATTTGACCTAAAGAACCTACACTCTTTTCAAATATACAACATTTGATGCTGTCTCACTTTTATTAGGCAAAGGTCTCATGTAATCTGCTTCCTTGTCAAAGCCTTTTTAAAATGTAGATTGGCAATTTAGCCTCTTCTAAAGATGAGGGAAGCACAGGCTCCCTGTTTCCATTAAAACTGAATCAAAAAATAAAATTTGTACATTGAAAAGATAATTAAACTAAGTCTGTAATTTTATACCTTTCTTCACAAAGTTAATCTAGTTTTCCTCTTTGAATAGATTATTCAAATTATTAATGCTAGTGTCAAATTACTGACCAAACAACGATTGAAACTACTTTTCTGGAATTTTTGAATGCTAGAACTCTGTGAGGATCATACATATTTTGTGTTTAAATAGTTTCACAAAGGAAGAGCAATACTATAGCGAAAATTGTAAAGTATGCTCAAAGAGTTATTTATTTATTTTGTGAGGAAGATTGGCCCTGTGCTAACATCTGTTGCCAATCTTCCTCTATTTAATGTGGGATGTTGTCACAGCGTGGCTTGATAAGTGGCTCTAGGTCCGTGCCCAGGATCCAAAACCTGTGAATCCTGGGCCACCCAAATGGTATGTACAACTTAACCACTACGCCACTGGGCCAGCCCCCAAAGAGTTATTTATAAGATGCCAAATGCTTATCATTTTTTTAAAAAGCATAAAACTGCTTTTCTGAATCCTTCCCATACATAAACACCACTTACAAATCTCACTGTACTTAGAATCCTTCAGGCTAACTCACTTTTGGAAAAATTGAAGGTTCACTTGGGCTTTGGTCCAATTATCATTGTTATAATGGTTGAGGATATAATCTTTTGAGGATAGCAAATGGAGGTAGGAGAGATCCTCACTGAATCAAAATTAGGAGGCATGTTAGAAGTCATCTTGTTCAACTCAAGCCGGTTACAGCTGTTCACTAGGTGAACTGTTTTATTAGTTGGCTACTCTAAGTGTGAAAAATGTTGAGTTAAATATTGGAATTTTTCTAACTTTCCTCCTTCTATTCTTGGTTCTGTCTTGAAATAACACAGAAGAAAGTATTCCTTCCACATGACAATCTTCAAATATTTAAAGATAGCTGTTATGTCTTTAGCCTTCTGTTCCTAAGGCTAAACACTGTACTTTTTATGTCACGTGTCTTAAGGGAGTTTCTTTAAGCCCCTTGTATAAGGGGTTATGTCTTTTGTGTTGTATATCGCTTAGGCACATAAATGGTGAATGTGGCTACATTTATTCTAACTGATCTCAAGTATTTATTAATTGTTAGACTCTAGTTTTGGTATCTTTAATATTTGGAGACACCAATGGAACTTTAAGAGTGTTTGAATATTAATTACTCAGGAATACTTAAATATTAACCAATGAGTAACAGAGTGTTGGGTTTCCTCAAAGTAAACATTAGACACCCCAGAAACATTAGATGCCATTCTTTCTTAAATGATTACAAGAGGCAATAAAAAATCGAAAACAGCTTTCAAGAGACTGGGAAAAAAGGCTGGAGGTTCTATATTGATCTATAGGATGAAGATACTGTACTGACTTTGCAGGCTATTTGAGATCTAGCCTAGATCTGAGAGCACTGTTCTAGTTATGGTTCATATTAAGAATATGGATTCCTCTAGTATGGCTCACAAAATCCTAAAAGTGTAGTTAAACCTGCATAGCTAGTTTTAGGCATGGATTGTGCTGTACATATTTAGAGGTCTCCAAGCAATGAATATGTTGAAAATTAAAGAATTATAGAGGTCATGTGATCATCTAGGAGTCAAACCATTCACACACCTATACAAAAGTGACTGAATAATAATTTTTTAAAACCTGTGGGAAGGGAAGAGAGGATCTAAATGAATGCTGTTATAGGTCATATTTCTTTAGGTGACGGGAAAAATAAATCATGCGTAAGATTTGCATTTCTATGTTGGCTTAGACTATCACATTTAATCTTAACTATTAATCTTACCCAATAAACATGTACAGAATACATTTAGCATAATCATGTTTTAAATTTTTTAGAGACTCTAAGTCTATGATAGTTTTAGATAAGTTGTTGCTAATTGGGCTCATAGTTTTATTTACTTTTCTAACTTAAAATTTTTTATATTTAAGCCTGTTGGCAATTGAAATACCAAGCTCGATTTTGTCACGGTAACAGGTTTATCACTTGTCACTTATAGCCAGGTTTTTTAAAGAAGAATTGATTACTGGATGTGCTCAGATTACATTTGACTTGTGTGTATGTATATATTTGCACATGTATGCACGTGGATGGCATGGGTCAAAATGTTTCAGACTTCTTAACCTATACTGACACGTGAATCTGAAGTGATTTCCTAAAGGTTTTGCTGAATTTCCTGTCCAGGGTGAATCATTTTAATGCTGTCTCATGGGTACAGGGAACCAACAGAACTACTGTTTCTTTTAAGTTACCAAAACTCATTTCCTCTGCCTCAGATAAGGTGGACCACAGTTCAATACTGGTGACTAAGGGTTATCATGACCAATAAAATTGGAGCCAGCAGTTGCAAGTACATTTGCTGCCATGGAATAAAGAACAAATTCAGGAGCTACTCTTAAGCTTTACTGCTTTTAAGCAGACCTATGCACGGTAGGAAAAGTAAAGGCAAGATTTTTACTCATTTTTCTCTGAATGCCCAACTACATTTCTCGGAATATTTAACTGCCATAATAATATGGGTCATTTTTCTACAGAGAGGATTAATTATGTTGCTGGGTTTTACCCTAACAAGTAGTTTTCCCAATATTTTCAAAGCCCAGATCACCCGACATTAGAATAAGTGAGGTCTCTTATTAACACTTTTCTTGTCCACGGTGTAGGTATGAAAGTTTATTCTGAGTGGAGGATTAAATGTGTTCCTCCTTCTTAAGCTTGATTACGGGCTTCCTTTGGCCTTTTCTCATTGCTTTTTCTTTTAAAGATTAAAATCACTCCACTCGATTTACAGCGAATCTTTGTTTTGCCCTTCCATTTAGCTAGGTTACTTCCAGATCATACACAAACTTGTACAATCCTTACAAAAGAGAAGATAGGTGAAGACAAAACTTTCCTCACCGTTTGGTTTCAGGGGTTGTCACAGGAGAACGGAGTACGTGAAAAAGCTTTCATAACATTGGAAGAAACTTTTAAAACGCAGTTGAAACATAACTGAAAATCCGCAAGAGGGAGATGCTTGCTAACTCGCCAGAAAATAATTCCCACGAGAGACCGGAGAGATCCTAGGAGGAGCCACTGGGTCGGCCCGCGTCTCAGGGAGGGAGGGAGCAGGTGTATGTAGTGGCTGGGGGCTGGTGGGGGAAGTACAGTTGAAGGGAAAAATCGGATGCGCTTCGTGACTGTGGCAGCGAAGCGTGTGCTCCGTCTAAGACCAAAAGTAGAAGGTAAGAGGGTGTCACCAAAGAGAAGCACACACTCCCACCTACCTCCCGGTAGTCCCCAAAGAAATGGGGGTGGTTCTCTTTGAGGGCACTTCCGCTTAGCAACCCCACGCGGTTGCTAAGGAGGGGCAGTAGCGGGGATGACCCGGAAGTGGTGGTGTCCATCCCTCGCTGCCTGCTTTAAGTTTGCCCTATCGGGAGTGCCGGAGTGCTCTGCGCCGGGCCGAGGGTGGGGCCAGTGCTTGTGGTTCCGGTTTGATTCCTGCCGCTCCTCGGCTCCTCGTCCTCCCCCTCCCCTCCCGCACTTCTCCTCCCTCCCATTCCAGGGAAAGAGAAGCCACCACTGCGGGTGGGTAGAGAAGCGCTTGGCGTCTCCGGGAGGGAACTGACCCCGCCCCGTTTGAACCCCGGATCACGGCCGGACGAGGTACCAGCTGCGGCTTCAACGGGGTCCGAGAGGCTAGAGCCTGAGGGTGTGTGTGTGTGTCTGTGGGGGGTAGTGGGGGGGCCCTTCTCCGGGTCTGGGAGGGGGACGCCGAGGTCCTGGGTGGGGCGCAGGCCGGCGTATGTGTCTGTGGAGGGTTGCGGGGGTGGAATGGAGGGGCTGGGGGACACGGCTGGTGGAGAGTTTCGAGTGGCCGGATTGAGGTTGCAGCGGAGGCGCCCCCTTGGATGCAGAAGACTTCGGCCCGTTTGGACGGGGAGTTTGCCACCTGGAGGGCTTGCTCTGAAAGGGGGAGCATCCCTCCGGGACCAGAAGGAGAGCATGGACTTCGGCGGGGTGGCTGGGGAATCCCATGCTTCCGTTGTCTGCTTCCCCTGCCCACTCCGCTGGGACAGAGCTGGGCTTCGAGGGTTGTGGGGGTTGTGAGTCGGCTGGGCACCGCGGGGAGCCGCCCTTGGCAGAGCTAGGACAGAAGAGTGGGTAAGGAGACCTCCCTCCACCCAACTTCCCTGCGCTTCCTCCACTTCTTCCTTTCTTGCTCTTTTGCCCCAGCGTCATACAGGAGCGGTACCCGCTAAGTGGGCAGGCATCACAGCGTAAAAGAAAGAGGATGGAACCGGGTTTGTTGCTCCTAAATGATACTTCACGTTTGGAAAGTACCAGAGTGGCATATTCAACCAAGTCTCCCAGCTCCATATTAAATCTGGTATAAATTATCTTAGAAAAGTGCAATTCTGAAGAGCAATAAACTGTAAGCTAGTCCAGCATAGCTTTGTGTATTAGATATGCGGGTTTATGAAAAGTAGACTGGGGGAACCGTATAGGTATAGAGGTTTGGTCGAGACATGTTGAGGCAAGCCTTTTTGAGCCTCTTTGTTACCTGTCAGTAAGCCTGACCTAGTTTAAATGAAGCAGAAAGATCCTCTTCATTTATATTTCAATCAGTCACTGAATTGTAGGTATTGTGTGGTGCTAGATGTCTCAGAATAGATATGTGAACGTTCAGAGACAAGATTCTCTTCTTTTGAGCCTATCTTTTAATCCTTTAAGGAGATAATTGTGGTCAAGTGGAAGTATTGGCTTTGAGGTAGGTAAATCTGGGATTGAACCCAGACTGCTACTGGCTAGTTGTTGACCTTGGGCAAGTCGTGGAACTTACCAGAGATTCAGATTCTTCATAAATAAAATGAGTTAAAATTCTTACCAATATTGTAAGGGGGAGTCATGTATTTAAATAACAGCCCACTTTAAATGGAAGCATCTTTTGATTGAAAGATGAATTATTATCATTAATCTTACACAGTAAAGGTAGCCCACTTTTGTGGAATGAAGTTTGAGATAGGAAGGGAACTGGATAATATTTCAAGACATATGTATACAACAGAACTTTCAGTGGCTTCTGGAAATTGATCTTAAGTAGGATGAAATTCAGTTATCAGTAGTTTTTAAAACTCTTAAAAATAAAGCAGAATACGTGCATTTATTGAAATGACCAATAATGTTTCAAAGGTTTTTCTCAGAGTATAGTATGAATTGATAAGAAGAACATTTAAAAAGTAGTGTATGTTAATCTTAATTAATATCACATGACTCTGTAAAGAAGTAAAGTTTGGGCATAAAATAGAAAGTAGTTGTACTTTTAAGATTAAAATCAGTGTCAGTATTGTGACTCATCTTTAGATTTAAACGATAGCAAAACTTATAGAATTCTTATATGTATAATCTGTAAAATAAATGAAAATGGAATGGATTTCTGCCTTTAAATCATTCATGATGAGAATACAGAAATATCAGAAACACGAAGTTTTTATATTCATTTTGTAGATTTAAAATGATAGTTATAGGTAGCCTATTATATGTCAGATTTTCAGCTAATATAGTTTGCTTTTTGATGTAACTTGTAGTGAGTAATTTTTAATTTTTAAATGTACTTTATACTCAAAGTAAAAAAATCAGATAACTTGCTTTTATGATAGTTTTTGTATATGTACAAAGTTTGTAATTCAATATCACTTTTTAGAGAGGCTTATAGATTTTGCATACTTTTGAGAGAAATTTTCAAATATATTTCTTGGCCATGTCTCTGTCTTTTAAACAGAGTTCAACTTTTTTTTTGTTGATAAAACTCTTCAAACTATATTTGCATGCTCTTTGAGGTAGAGATACTATTTTAAATTTTATCTGCCACTCTAGCTACATAATAGGCACCAAATAAATATTGGTCAAATTGATAAATGGATGGATAGATTTAAAATTATTAATAAAGTCTCTATACTAATTTTTTTTCTTTTGAGGACGATTAGCCCTGAGCTAACTGCTGTCAATCCTCCTCTTTTCGCTGAGGAAGACTGGCCCTGAGCTAACATCCATGCCCATCTCCCTCTACTTTATATGTGGGACGCCTACCACAGCATGGTGTGCCAAGTGGTGCCATGTCCACACCCGGGATCCGAACCAGCGAACCCCGGGCCGCCAAAGTGGAACGTGCGAACTTAACTGCTGTGCCACCAGGCTGGCCCCAATATACTATTTTTTTTAATAATTTATTTTTCCTTTTTCTCCCCAAAGCCCCCCGGTACATAGTTGTATATTTTTAGTTGTGAGTCCTTCTCCTTGTGGCATGTGGGACCCTGCCTCAGCATGGCTTGATGTCTGGTGCCATTTTGGCGCCCAGGATCTGAACCGGCGAAACCCTGGGCTGCCGAAGCAGAGTGCACGAACTTGGCCATGGGGCCAGCCTCTATACTATTTTTTAAAAAGAGTTTAAATTATGTTTTTGCTACAGTTGTAGATTTTTTGTAAGGTTATTCAACTTTCTAAATGGCCTTTATGGGAATGTAAAGTCTTTAGTGTGTTTATATATAAGCTTTTAGCTGTGTTTTCCTGGATCATTATTTCCATCCCCTTTTGAATCTCAAAGTTGAGGCCATATTATCTTTGGTAAAGCCTTCAGAAGCTCCCATTTTTTTCCCTCTATCTTCTCATAAAACTTTAATAAACCTTTATTTTGGCCTAAGAGGGAGGATACTAGCTGTTAGAGTAAAAAGGTCTATCTAAATTGTAGGCAGCAGTGGAGACTGTTAGAGAAGATACTTTTCTCAATGACCTTTTCCACTCAAGCAAAGTATGTGGCCATTCCAAGGATCTTTGCAGTTGTCACTTGTGGAATTTGCTTGTCAGGAACTCTAAAAATGACTAAACCTTCCTTTAATATCCATCTCTTGGAGGATCTCAGAAAGTTTTAGGAAAGATTGGGAAGGTTTTTATACCATAAACTAGAATCCTATGATAAACAAAGTACGGTTAATTTTATTGGTGTTGCCAAATCAGGAGTGAAAGTTACTGTGGAAATGTTTAAAAAATGCCAGACATACTCAAACCAAATGAGTATTCTTCCAGAGTTTATTTTAAAGCATATTTCTTTTTGGAGATATGATTTGGTGTCTAATAAGGATAAGTAATCATTGTATTCAGAAAAAAAGGCTAATATCATAGACAGATTTTAGTATCATCAGTCTTGATAGAAACTGCTTCAATGGCTTCAGATAAGTGGAAGTAGATTTTCATGAAAGAACGTTAGAATTTGTGGAATGGTAGTTTTTCTCCTTTAACAGCTAACTTGTCGCTACTCATTTCTGCCTAATATAGAAACTTTGAGAATCTGGGAGGAAAAAAAAAGAGTGAATTTACTTTAAAACTACCATTTTAAGTTTTGTAGATTACTTATTTGGAGAGCTAAATTGGATTTTGACATTATATTGGGATTGTGTTCAAGATGGACTCAGGAAAAAAAATTAGATGCCATCTGTTTCAGATTCCTTATTCCCTCACCCCTTCATGTTTTGTGGCTTTGAATTCATCAGATTACTTTTCAAAAATAAAAATCCTCAGTAGATTTAGGTTATATAATTTCAGCTATATCAGTGAACACATAACTAAGAGAACTTGCAGTTTTATATTGAGTTACACAGGAAGATCACAGGCATTGGTTAAAAGTAATTGTTATTTCAAACTATCTGAACATTAGGTAGCTTCATGCATCTTTGTCATCATTTACTTATTAAACCATTCTTGTGAGTAGTGCTTACCATAGTCTATTTGTTGGTGGAAGTTGCTAAAAAAATGGATTATGAAGATACAAGGTAAATCTTTTTTTCCTTTGATGTCACAATCAGAAGAGAAGCTTTTGCTGAGGATTTTTAATTTAGTGGTAAGTCCACTTAAACTTACTCTTTCAGTAGTGAGTTTTGCCTCTCCTTATGCCAGTTGCTATAGTTTTCATCTGAATGGTACTACACAGTTCATAGGGCACATAATTGTCACTTTTCATTTTGGATCTTAATAAATCCTGAGGACAGGCTGTTGGGTTTACTGAGCTGGAAAAGACCAGAACTTGTTCAGGTTACAGTAGTTGGCACCTGCTATGGATCAGGAAGACCCAAGCATTTTTGAGAAACTATAAAGTAGAACTAGTGTGGTAACCCAGGAATGGCCTGAAGAGAGAGCCATCTGGATAGAAGAGAGCCATGCTTTGTCGCAGCAGGAATCTTCTGGTGATGTATAAAGACAGATGGAGTACCTCTATGCTGCTGTAGTCTCTTCCTTACCCAGAAGCTCCAAGTGGGCAGTGTAGCTATGGCAGGGGCTGGGGTGTCATGGATGGGAATTGTTCTTCAATAATCACTCACCCATCACAATGGAGGCATAGACATACTGAGGAAAGGGATAGTTTCTTGGATTCTGCCTGGGCCAGAGAAGCTGAGTGAACAGGTAGCCATTGCCCTTGCCATCAAAGAGGACTTGGTACAACACCTCTGGATGCTGGGTAAGCCTTTCAGAATGCTACAGTTTGATGTCTGCATCAAAATGCCACAGAAATTTCCCAAGGAACAGTGGCATTGGACCCACATTGATTTCTGTAGCTTACATATTCTAACTTTTTAACCTAGAAAAAGGGGTGTTGAGGACTTTTGGGCCTCTGAATGAAAGTCCCATACCGTTATGTCCGTCTTTATAAATTTATAAATATACTTTAATTTGTCTGGTGGCATTAATGAATAATGTGAAAAGGTTTTGTGTTTTTTTTTTTGAGGAAAATTAGCCCTGAGCTAACTGCTGCCAATCCTCCTCTTTTTGCTGAGAAAGACTGGCCCTGAGCTAACACCCGTGCCCATCTTCCTCTATTTTATATGTGGGACGCCTGCCACAGCATGGCTTTTGCCAAGCGGCACCATGTCCGTACCTGGGCCCACGAACCCCGGGCCGCCGAAGCGGAACGTGGGCTCTTAACTGCTGCGGCACCGGGCTGGCCCCCTGAAGAAGTTTTAAGTTGTTTTTTGTGTGTGTTCTTGAGTGTCCATGATAATCACCGAATCTCATTTTAGTTCCTCAGGCTAAATTGCTAACCATAGCTGAGGTTAGGTAACTTCCCAGCTGAATTTCTTATTTCCTAGAGATCCCTCTCTGATGTAGATGCTAGTGAGCATGGATATGTCCAATGCCAGGAAAAAGGCAAGGGGATTAAAGTGAATGTTTTTAATTTAAATTTATTTAAAGTGAATTTTTTTTCTTTACTAGAATTTCTGTAGTCTAAAGTACCAGTATCTACTCTTTGAGATTGTGGGTACCCAGTTTTTTAAAAAATTGACTTTATTTTTTTGAACAGTTTTAGATTTATAGAATAATTGAGCAGATAGAGATTTCCATGTCTCTCCATTACTACATAACTCCTCTTCCCATTTCCCCTATAATTAACATCTTGAGTTAGTGTGGTACATTAGTTACAATTAATGAACCAATATTGGTACATTAACTATAGTCCATAGTTTTCATTAAGGTTCATTCTTTGGGTGTTGCAGTTCTGTGGGTTTTAACAAATACATATTAACATGTATCTACCATTATAGTTTCATACAGAATAGTTTTACCACCCTAAAAGTTCCCTGTGTTTTACCTATTCATCCCACCACTCCTTCCCCCAGAGTCCCTGGCAACCACTGACCTTTTTACTCTCTGGTTTTGCCTTTTCCAAAACTTTGTATTGGAATCATATAGTATGTAGCCTTTTTAGACTGGTTTATTTCACTCAGTAATATGCATTTAAGTTTCCTCCATGTCTTTTTGTGGCCTGATAGCTCATTTCCTTTTATTGCTGAGTAATTTTTCACTACGTGGATATATTACAGTTTGTTTATCCCTTCACCTATTGAAGGGCGTCTTGGTTGCATCCATTTTTTTGGTGATTATGAATAAAGCTGCTGTACACTTGCATGTGTAGTTTTGTGTGGACATAAGCTTTCAACTCCTTTGGGTAAATATCTAGGAGTGTGATTGCTGGATCGCATGGTCGGACTGTGTTTAATTATGTAAGAAACTGCCAAACTGGTTTCCACAGTGGTTGTACCGTTTTGCATTCCCATCAGCAATGAATGAGTGTTCCTGTTGCTCCACATCCTTGCTAGAATTTGGTGTTGTCAGTTTTTTGTAGTGTAGCCATTGTAATAGGTGTTTTAATTTGCAGTTCCCTAATGACATACAATGTTGAGCACCTTTTTATGTGTTTATTTGCCATCTATAGTCATGTGTTGCTTAATGTTAGGAATTCGTTCTGAGAAATGTGTCATTAGGCAATTTTGTCATTTTGTGAACACCGTAGAGTGTACTGAAGCAGAATCAAATTTGCCACCCCAAAATGTATCTGTTTAACATGAGGATTATTTTAGGCTGCTTATTTTTAATAAACAATAGACTCAGAAAGTTTTTCTTGTTACCTCCCCTTTAACTGCCTAAAAGAATTCAGATAAAAAAACCTGTTTCAGGAAACGCGGTATCACCTTAGCATAACATGAATTAGGTGGTAGACAGGGAGGAACCTAGGAAACCCTGTTTGTTGGGCTCCCCTCTGTGTTCTTCTGTTTCTGTGTAGCCAAACAAATGCTTGTTTTCCAAATGTTTGTTCCTTTTCACCTGCTTGTGAATTGCTTTCCTTCCTTAGAAGTCCCTGACTCTCTCCACCTCCAACATCTTTTTTTTTTTTTTTGAGGAAGATTAGCCCTGAGCTAACTACTGCCCATCCTCCTCTTTTTGCTGAGGAAGACTGGCCCTGAGCTAACATCCGTGCCCATCTTGCTCTATTTTATACATGGGACGCCTACCACAACATGGCTTTTTGCCAAACAGTGCCATGTCTGCACCCAGTATCCAAACCAGCGAACCCCGAGCCACCGAGAAGCGGAATGTGTGCACTTACCCGCTGCGCCACTGGGCCAGCCCCTCCAACGTCTTTTTTTTTGTCTTTAGCTGAGGATGGTATTTAAGGTGAGGGCTTCAGCCATTTTGGCTAGTTATTTGGTTTTCCTGGGTTTCTTCCGTGTATACATGTTATTAAACTTTTGTTTTTCTTCTGTTAGCCTGTCTCATGTCAAGTTAATTCTTAGACCAGCCAGAAGAACCTAGAAGGATAGAGGAAAATTTCTTCCTCCCCTACAGTACTTACACAAACCTAGATGGTATATCTTACTACAAACCTAGGCAGTGTGGTACTAATCTTATGAGACCACCGTCGTATATGTGGTTTGTCAATGACTGAAACGTTATGCAGCACCTGTCTGTATATATCTTCTTTGGTGAGGTTTCTCCTTAGATCTTTTGCCCATTATTAAATTGGGTTCTTTGTTTTCTTATTGTGGAGTTTTAAGTGTTCTTTGTGTATTTCAGATAGAAATCTTTTATCAGGTATGTTTTTTGCCAATATTTTCTTGCAATCTGTGGCTTATCTCTTTATTCTCGTAACAGTGTCTTTCATAGAACAAAAGTTTTTAATTTTAATAAAGCCCAATTTATCAAGTTTTTCTTTCGTAAGGCATACTTTTGGTGTTTTACCTAAAAACTCATTGTCAGACTCAGGGTCACATAGATTTTCTCCTATGTTATCTTCAAGAATTTTTATAGTTTTGCATTTTACATTCACATTATATTCACATGAGTCCTAAGATCCATTTTGAGTTAATTTTTGTGAAAGTTTTGAGGACTGTGTCTGTATTCATATTTTTGCACAAGGATGTCCAATTGTTTTAAAAAATGTTTCCTATTCTAGAAATGTTATTGTACTTTTTAAAAAGACTTTATTACTTTAGAGCAGTTTTAGGTTCACAGCAAAATTAAGAGGAAGGTAAGGGGCCGGCCCTGTGGTGCAGCGGTTAACTTCGCACATTCTGCTTCTTGGCGGCCTGGGGTTCGCCAGTTCGGATCCTGGGTGCGGACTTGGCACTGCTTGGCACGCCATGCTGTGGTAGGCATCCCATGTATAAAGTGGAGGAAGATGGGCACAGATGTTAGCTCAAGGCCAGGATTCCTCAGCAAAAAAGAGGAGGACTGGCAGTAGTTAGCTCAGGGCTAATCTTCCTCAAAAAAAAAAAATAAGAGGAAGGTAAGAGATTTCCCATATACCCTCTGCCCTCACACATGAATAACCTTCCCTATTATCAACATGCTCAATCATAGTGGTACATTTATTACAATTCATGGACCTACATTGACACATCATAATCACGAAAGTCCATAGTTTAAGTTAGGATTCATTCTTTCTGTTGTATATTCTGTGGGTTTGGAAAATGTATAATAACATCTATCCATCATTATAATATCATACAGAGTATTTTCACTGCCCAAAATCCTCTGCTCTACCAGTTCATCCCTCCCCCCAACCCCAAGCCCAGGGCATTATTTTTTTTTTAGAAACTAAAATGATAAAATAATTTATGGGGGTGGTTTTGAAAAGAGATTTTCCTAGCATTCTCAGATGTGATTAGAAGTATTGTTGAGAGTCTGAGTTTCCCTTTCAAAAAGATTGATATTAGGTCATTAGGTGTTAATTGACAGGTACTTAATTCTTTGTTTGAGATATGTAATTAGGCATTAGGAAGTGTGAGCTAAATGTGATACTGGCCATGTCACAGTTGCAGGTAGTAAAGGGGCTTGATAGGAGACCTAAATTCAGAGTTTTTGAACTATCACAAACTTAAGGTCCTTTGCCACTTGGCGCTTGTGTTTTGTTGTTGTGCAGATTTCTTGGCCACCTTCTCCAGTGTTTGCTTCTTCCTATTACACTTGTTGAAGACTATCCAGAAGCTTGAGCTGGCAAAGACTGAGTAGGAAGAGATGTCATGCGTACTGCTGTTGTTGCCTGATTATTTCCAATTGTGACTCAGGGGGGAATATCTATTCTAA
This sequence comes from Equus quagga, assembly GCF_021613505.1. Lineage (NCBI taxonomy): Eukaryota > Metazoa > Chordata > Mammalia > Perissodactyla > Equidae > Equus > Equus quagga. The sequence goes on along the minus strand of NC_060268.1, from coordinate 58,157,691 downwards.
AAGTAATAAAATGCTGTCCTGAGACACTATTTCTCACATAGCTTAAGTAGTAATTGTTAGCTAGAATCCTCTTTTCAGTTGCTTTTATGACTGTCCTGGACTTCTAGGACACCTTCTACTTTCCAAAATTATTTTCTTAATTAGTATTGTGACACTCAGATATTTTGGTCATCTAATGTGTGATGTAAAAATTGTTTAATAGTTTCACTTTTGGATTTTGTTTGCTTTTTTACCTAGTTAAATAACAACAGACAAAGAATAATCTGTTTCTATGGAAGCACTCAGGTTTTCCAGAGATAGATGCTCTCCAAATCAATCAATACATAAGCTTACTTTATCTTTAATAGGATCCATCTGGCTAATGCCTGTGTTTCATGAGTTTCAGAGATTATGGAATCATAAAGCTAGAAAAACATGGAGATGGTTTAGACTCTCATTTTACAGCTGAGACTACTTAAGTGCAGAGATGCTGAGTGACTTGCTAAGGATTGTATAGCTAATGAGTCAGACTGGAACCTAGGTCTCCTGCCTCCCAGTCCAGTCCTATTTCTGATATAATACACTAATTAATTCATTTCAGTTAATGAAGAAATTATGATTTTATAAGAAGTAAATTTTTCAGGAAGTTTAAGTGGACTATTAAACTACTACAGTATTAGAATTCAAATAGTTGGTTGGATTCCCAGTTAATTTGTGAAGTCTTGAGTGAGTGTGTATTTCTTGAAGTACCAGGTATCATTGGATCTTTAGAGTAAATTTGTTATTTTTCACATTCTATATAGAAATTGGCTAATTCAAAAATGATGAAGATATTATAGTCTATATTAAGCAAGCACACATTTGGCTGCATTAAAATGGATTTTTTTGCACAATGGAAATAATCTGTTAATATTTAATGTCATAAAGCAGCAGTGGAATTCTGCTTAATGTGGTAGTGTATTTATAAAACTAGAGTGTTATGTAAAATCTAAAAGTGTGGATTAATATGCATCTGGTGAATTCAGGGCTTGAAGGATACACATCTGTTGAGAAAACAAATCATAGAACTATTCAGAGCTTCAGCATCTTTAAATATGTGTGCTTTAATTCTCTTTAACTGTTTTGAAACAGTGTTTAATGGGTTTGGAAAAGGCCGTTTGCTCTAAGGAAGCAACTCTGAAGCTATTTATGATGCTATTAATCATTTTATTATTCTCCATAGCATTTTGATACATTAGTATTTTTCTTTCCAATTTATTTATTGGAAAAGGAAGGAGTTAAATGACTCACCATAACAAAATGAGTTTGTTGTAGAATTGTATTAAAAAAAAGAGAGTATAGTTTCTTTTGTTGTGGCAGTGATTTTTGAGTTCATAATAGTTTACATCATTGTGCAATTTCAGTTGTACATTATTTCTTGTCTGTCACCACATAAGTGCTCCCCTTCACCTCCTGTGCCCACCCCCGTCTCCCCTTCCCCTGGTAATCACTGAACTGTTTTCTTTGTTCATGTGTTTATTTTCCACATATGAGTGAAATCATCTGGTGTTTGTCTTTCTCAGTCTGACTTATTTCACTTAGCCTAATTCCCTCCAGGTCCATCCATATTGTTGCAAATGGGGTGATTTCTTTATGGCTGAGTAGTAGTCCATTGTATATACATATACTACAACTTCTTTATCCAGTCATCAGTCGATTGGCACTTGGATTGTTTCCATGTCTTGGCTATTGTGAATAGTGCTGCAGTGAACGTAGGGGTGCATGTATTGCTTGGATTGTTGATTTCAAGTTGTTTGGGTAGATCCAGTAGTGCAATAGCTGGGTCGTATGGTAGTTCTGTTAGTTTTTTGAGGAATCTCTGTACTGTTTTCCATAGTGGCTGCATCACTTTGCCTTCCCACTAGCAGTGTATGAGGGTTCCCTTTTCTCTACATTCTCTCCAACATTTGTTATTTTTTGTCTTGGTGATTATAGCCATTCTAAAGGGTATAAGACGATATCTGAGTGTAGTTTTGATTTGCATTTCCCTGATGATTAGTGATGTTGAACATCTTTTCATGTGTTTATTAGCCATCTGTGTATCTTCTTTGGAAAAATGTCTGTTCATATCCTCTGCCCATTTTTTTGATCAGGCTGTTTGTTTTTTTGTTGTTTAGTTGTGTGAGTTCCTTACATATTATGGAGATTAACCCCTTATTGGATATATGATTTGCAAATGTTTTCTCCCAATTGATGGATTGTCTCTTTGTTTTGATCCTAGTTTCTTTTGCCTTGCAGAAGCTCTTTAGTCTAATGAACTCCCACTTGTTTATTTTTTCTTTTGTTTCCGTTGTCTGAGAAGACATGGTATTCAAAAAGATCCTTTTAAGTTCGATGTCAAAGTTACCTATATTGTCTTCCAGGAGTTTTATGGTTTAAGGACTTATCTCCAAGTCTTTGAACCATTTTAAGTTTATTTTTGTGTATGACGTGAGATAGTGGTCTACTTTCATTCTTTTGCATGTGGCTGTCCAGTTTTCCCAACATCATTTATTGAAAGATTGTCTTTTCTCCATTGTATGTTCTTGGCACCTATGTCGAAGATGTGTGGTTATATTTCTGGGCTTTCCATTCTGTTCCATTGATCTGTGTGCCTGTTTTTGTACCAGTAGCATGCCATTTTGATCACTATGGCTTTGTAGTATATTTTGAAGTCAGGGATTGTGATGCCTCCTGCTTTGTTCTTTTTTCTCAGTATTGCTTTAGCAATTCAGGGTCTTTGGTTGCCCTGTTTGAATATTAGGATTTTTTTGTTCTCTTTCCGTGAAGAATGTTATTGGGATTCTGATTGGGATTGCACTGAATCTGTAGATTGCTTTGGGTAATATGGACATTTTAACTATGTTTATGCTTCCAATCCATGTGCATGGAATCTCTTTCCATCTTTTTATGTCATTATCTATTTCTTTTAATAATGTCTTACAGTTTTCATTGTATAAGTCCTTCACTTCCTTAAATTTATTCCTAAGTACTTTATTCTTTTTGTTGCAATTGTAAATGGGAATTGTATTCTTGAGTTCTCTTTCTGTAAGTTGTAGTACAGGAATGCAACTGTTTTTTGTAAGTTGATATTGTACCCTGCAACTTTACTGTAGTTGTTAATTATTTCTATTAGTTTTCTGATGGATTCTTTAGGGTTTTCTATATTTAAGATCATGTCGTCTGCAAACAGCGAGAGTTTCACTTCTTCACTCCCTATTTGGATTCCTTTTATTCCTTTCTCTTGCCTAACTCCTCTGGCCAAATCCTCCAGTGCTATGTTGAGTAAGAGTGGTGACAGTGGGCATCCTTGCCTCATTCCTGTTCTCAGAGGGATGGTGTACAGTTTTTCCTCATTGAGTATGATGTTGCCTGTGGGTTTGTCATATATGGCCTTTATTATGTTGAGGTCATTTCCTTCTATCTCCATTTTGCTAAGAGTTTTTATCATAAATTGCTGTTGGATCTTGTCAAATGCTTTCTTTGCGTCTATCGAGATGATAATGTGGTTTTTATTCCTCATTTTGTTAATGTGGTGTATCACATTTGTTGATTTGTGGGTGTTGCACCATCCCTGTGTCCCTGGAATAAATCCCACTTGATCGTGATGTATGATCTTTTTGATGTATTGCTGTATTTGGGTTGCCAGTATTTTGTTGAGGATTTTTGCATCTATGTTCATCAGTGATATTGGCCTGTAGTTTTCCTTTTTTGTGTTGTCCTTGTCAGGCTTTGGTATCACAGTCCTGTTGGCCTCATAGAATGTGTTAGGAAGCATTCCATCTTCCCTAATTTTTTGGAATAGCTTGAGAAGGATAGGTATTAAATCCTCTCTGAAAGTTTAGTAGAATTCCCCAGGGAAGCTGTCTGGTCCTGGACTTTTATTTTTGGGATGCTTTTGATTACTGTTTCAATCACTTTACTTGTGATTGGTCTGTTCAGATTCTCTATTTCTTCTTGATTCAGCTTTGGGAGGTTGTAAGAGTCTAAGAATTTATCCATTTCCTCTAGATTGTCCATTTGGTTGGCATAGTTTTTTGTAATATTCTCTTATAATCCCTTGTATTTCTGTTGTATCCATTGTTATTTCTCCTTTTCATTTGTAATTTTATTTATCTGCGCTTCCTCTCTTTTTTTCTTTGTAAGTCTGGCTAGAGATTTTTCAATTTTATTTATCTCCTCAAAGAACCATCTCTTTGTTTCATTGATCCTTTCTACTGCCTTTTTTGTTTCAATAGCATTTATTTCTGCTCTGATTTTTATTATTTCTCTCCTGCTGACTTTGGCCTTTGTTTGTTATTCTTTTTCCAATTCAATTAGGTGTAGTTTGAGATTGCTTATTTGGGACTTTTGTTGTTTATTAAGGTGAGCCTGTATTGTGATGAATTCCCCTTTTAATACAGCTTTTGCTGCATCTCACATGAATTGGTATGGTATGTTTTCATTTTCATTAGTTTCCAGATTTCTTTTTTTTGAGGAAGAGTAGCCCTGAGCTAACATCTGCCACCAGTCCTCCTCTTTTTGCTGAGGAAGACTGGCCCTGAGCTAACATCCATGCTCATCTTCCTCTACTTTATATATGGGATGCCTACCACAGCATGGCTTGACAAGTGGTGCAGAGGTGCGCACCCGGGATCCAAACCAGCAAACCCCGGGCCTCCAAAGTGAAATGTGTGCATTTGTCTCCTGAGCCATCAGGCCAGCCCCTGTCTCTAGAGATTTTTTGATTTCTTGTTTAATTTCTTCAATGATCCATTGCTTGTTCCATATCATATTGTTTAGTCTCCACATCTTTGTCCCTTTCTCGGCTTTTTTCTTATAATTAATTTCTAGCTTTATAGCGTTGTGATTGGAAAAGATGCTTGTTATTATTTCAGTCTTCTTAAATTTATTGAGGCTTGCCTTGTTTCCCAACATATGGTCTATCCTTGAGAATGTTCTGTGTGCACTTGAGAAGAATGTGTATTCTGCTCTTTTTGGATGGAGTGTTATATATATGTCTGTTAAGTCTAAGTGATCTAGCTTTTCATTTAATTCCACTATTTCCTTGTTGATTTTCTGTCTGGATGATCGATCCATTGATGTGAGTGGAGTGTTGGGGTCCCCTATTATTATTGTGTTATTTTTAATATCTCCTTTTAGGTTTGTTAATAGTTGCTTTATGTACTTTTGTGCTGCTGTGTTGGGTGCATAGATATATATATATTTTTAAAGATTTTATTTTTCCTTTTTCTCCCCAAAGCCCCCTGGTACATAGTTGTATATATTTTTTCAGTTGTGGGTCCCTCTAGCTGTGGCATGTGGGATGCTGCCTCAGCATGGCCTGATGAGCAGAGCCATGTCCGCACCCAGGATCTGAACTGGTGAAACCCTGGGCCGCTGAAGCAGAGCATGTGAATTTAACCACTCAGCCATGGGGCTGGCCCCTCTCCCTTTTTTTTTTTTTTTAAGGTTAGGGTCTCCTTGAGGATTTCTTGTAGGGGGGCATCTCATGGCTACAAACTCCGTTAGCTTATGTTTGGCTGGGAAAGTTTTTATTTCTCCATCATATGCGAAGGATATTTTCACTGGGTAGAATATTCTTGGCTGAAAGTTTTTGTCCTTTAACGATTTGAATGTGTCATTCCAGTTTCTCCTAGCCTGTAAGTTTTCTGCAGAGAAATCCACTGAAAGCCTGATAAGGTTTCTTTTGTAGGTTATTTTCTCCTGCCTTGCTGCCCTTAGTAGTCTTTCTTTGTCATTCACTTTTGCCAGTTTCGCTACTATATGCCTTGCGGTAGGTCTTTTTATATTGGCATATTTAGGAGATCTGGTAGCTTCTTCCATGTGGATTTCCATCTCCTGCCCTAGGTTTGGGATGTTCTCTGCTATTATTTCTTTGAACAAACTTTCTCCTCCATTCTCTTTTTCTTTTTCTGGAATATCTATAATTCTTATGTTGCATTTCCTAATTGAGCCAGATGTAGCTCAGAGACTTTCTTCATTTCTTTTTAGTTTTAATTTTCTTTCCTCCTCTATCTCGAGCATTTCAACATGTCTATCTTCAATTATGTTGAGAGACTCATCTATGATGTCCACTCGTCAGAGAATCCATATTTTGTTTTATTTCTTCCATTGTGTCTTTCCTCTCTATATTTCTGATTGGTTCTTCTTTATAGTTTCGATCTCTTTTGTGAAGTAGCTCCTGAACACGTTGAATTGTTTTTCTACATTCTCTTTTAACTCGTTGAGTTTTTTGATGATAGCTATTTTGAATTCTTTGTCGTTTAGATTACGTATTTCTGTGTCCTCAGGATGGATTTCAGAGTACTTCTCATTTTCTCTCTGGTCTGGATATCTAATATAATGTTTGATATTGCTAGAGGGAGTGGCTCTGTGTTTTCACAGCCTGGTGTTATTTGATCACAGTTACTTCCTGTCGCCACTGGATGAGTCTCAAGAGGTGCATATTCTGAGCCCTCTACCTTCAGCCGAAATCCCAGGTGCTGGAGCTGGGCTGCGTGTTTTGGGGGACGGGTGCTTTCTCCTGCTTGCTCTTGGGGGTTTTCTTTTTCTGCTCTTGCTATCTGCTCTCCTGGGGTGTTGGCTTGATAAGGTCACCCCCTGTGAAAGTTTTCCTCCCAGTAGAGGGCTTCCCTCTAGGCTGCAAGAGCCCACCAGGCATCCTTGATGTTCCTGTGAATGAACGTCCCCTCCCCCATTCCTTCCCTCTTGTGGGCCTTCCATGGTCCCGGATCACGGTCTTTACGGGAGGGAGTGAAGTTTTCTCTTACCCTGTTCTGTCTCCTCTGAGGAGGGCTCCAGCCTCTCTGCCCTCCATCGTATGGCTGTGTGGGTCTCTCCGACGTTTTGTGTGTTGTGTTTGGATGTCTTCTTTTAGAGTGTGAATGTCCTTTTTGTTGTATGTTGGAGGGGAGAGATTATTGGGGAAGCTCATTATGCCATGATGCTGACACCATTCCTATAGTTTCTTGAATTGGACAGATTAGGAATATTTTAAAGCTCTGAGTTCTAATTTGAATTCACAGTCAAGGAAGAATTAACCACAGAGTTCCTACTGTGTATTTATTCATACTAGTACTGTAGGAATATAGAAATTGAAGATATGATCATCAACCAGTTGGAGAAACAAGACTTAAAATGAAAGATAGAGAGTAATACAACCTGATGTGTAACTAAGTGCAAACTTGATGATATAATCTGGGAATACTATAGGAATTTAGAGGGGAGAAAATTCAGTGAATGTTCATATTTCTGATGGGAAGGCAATTGAAGGTAAAGTAGTGGATCTTAACTCTGGCTCCTCTTTACAATCACCTGGGCAAACTTTTCCCAGGACCAATTGAATCAAAATCTTAGGGGTGATGCATCCATAGTTTTTTGAGGCTTCCCGAGGTGATTGTAATGGGTAGGCAGTCTTGAGAACCACAGGTTTAAAGGCTGGGTATGATTTGGGTAGACAAAAAAGTGTTTTGTGGCAGCAAAGTTAAACAGGGAGGGAGAATGGGGCATTGTGAAAAGACTAATCCAATCCAAGCAATATGTACTGGGTAGGGAGTAGAGAGAAATAAGTTTAAGGAGGCAGAATGGGCTCATATTTTAGAGCAGTACTTCTCAAAGTGTGGTTCCTCAATCAGCACCATTACCATCACCTGGAAATTTATTTCAAATGCAAATTCTGAGGCTCTGCTCCAGACTTATTGAATTGGAAACCCTAGGGATGAGGTCCAGCAATGTGTTTTAACATGCACTCCATATGATTCTGACGTACAATAAAGTTTGAGAACAGCTTTTTTTTTTTTGACAAAGATTAGCCCTGAGCTAACTGCTACTGCCAATCCTCCTCTTTTTGCTGAGGAAGACTGGCCCTGAGCTAATATCCATGCCCATCTCCCTATACTTTGTATGTTGGATGCCTAGCACAACATGGCTTGCCAAGCGGTGCCATGTCCGCACCTGGGATCCGAACCAGTGAACCCCAGGCTGCCGAGAAGTGGAACATGCAAACTTAACTGCCAAACCACCAGGCCAGCCCTGAGAACAGCTTTTATTAGAGGATAGTGAAAGTCAGGCAAAGGCAGTTAAATTTGATATCATAATAAGTAGGGACCCATTGAAGATTTTTTAAGCTGGGGAGTAACAGGATGTATTTTCATGTAGCAAGGTGAATCTGATGGTGATGTGCAGAATCCTTTGGACTACCAAAAGACAGGAATGAAGGAAGCCAGTTGAGGAGATATACACATTATCTAGCAGCAGTGAGGGCCTGTTTTATTGAAGTATTACTGGACATACAGAATAGTAGTAACAATGATGGCAGTTTATTGAGTTTATGTATAGGCCGTATGCTAAATGCTTTGGACACATTATCTCGTTTCATTCTCACAGCAAGCCACTGAAATGTGGCTATTTCTGTTTTACAGATCAGGCAATGAGGCAAAGAAAGGAAGATTACCTCCAAAGTTCACACTGCTGGTGACAGTGCCTGATGGCATGTCAGGCTCACGTATCTCTACCTCTGAAAGCCTCTTTTGGAGAAATAGCTAATAATATCTGGAGACCAAAAGATAAAGGAGAAGACCAACTCAGAAAAGTTTAATCCTAGGTGACAGATTACAAGGAGAAGTCACTGTCAGAATGGAAATAGTGCTTACAGTGGGTAACAGGGCAAGTCGTTTAGCCCGTTTGAAACTATTTTGTGAAAGTGGTTGTGAGAAATAATCAGTGGAAATTTTTGTAGTGTGCTTTTAAGGCATACAGTTTGAAGTAACTTGTGATAGCTGAGTTTCCGGGTTTTGTTTGGCCTTTTTGCTCATGGTGACTAAATTAGAAGAGCCACCTCATCCAGCTTTTAAAAATTGTCTTTTAGACTTTTAGAGTAATTAAGTCTGTGAGTAAATTATGCCTGAGAAGCTTTCTATAATACCACTCTTCCCTCTCTAGAAAAATACTGTGGTTTAGAAAAAGCTCAGAAGCATCTTAATCTTACAGCCGTTTTTAAGAAATAGTTCAGTGTTATTTTGTTGTAGTTTAGAGAAGCAGTAAGTAGTGAAATAAGTTGACATGTTTGGAGGTAATTGTTTTCGTAAGATAGTATCAGATCTGTTCTTGCGCCCTCTTATTTATTAGGCTAAAATTCACATAACAAAATTAACCCTTTTAAAGTGCACAATTTGGTGGCATTTGCTGCATTCACAGTATTGTGCAACTGTAATGTTTATCTAGTTCCAGAAGATTTTCATCATCTCAAAAGGAAAAACCCCAAACCTATTAAGCAGTTATCCTGTTCCTCCCTCTCCACAGCCCCTGGAAAACACTAGTCTGCTTTCTGTCTGTATGGATTTACTTTTTCTGGATATTTTGTATAAACAGAATCATATAATATGTGACCTTTTGTGTCTGCATCTTTGACTTAGCATAATGTTTTTTAGGTCCATCCATGTTGTAGCATGTATCAATACTTCATTTCTTTTTATGGCTGAATAATATTTCATTGTATGGATATACCACATTTGTTTATCCTTTCATCAGTTGATGGACATTTTTGGTTGTTTCTACCTCTTGGTTATTGTGAATAGTGCTCCTAAGAACTTTGATGACAAGTTTTTGTTTGATACCTGTTTTCAGTTCTTTTTTTTTTAAAGATTTTATTTTTCCTTTTTCTCCCCAAAGCCCCCTGGTACATAGTTGTGTACTATTTTTACTTGTGAGTCCTTCCAGTTGTGGCAGGTGTGACCCTGCCTCAGCATGGTTTGATGAGCGATGCCATGTCTGCGCCCAGGATTTGAACCAGTGAAACCCTGAGCCGCCGAAGCGGAGCTGAGAACTTAAGCACTCAGCCACAGGGCCGGTCCCCCAGTTTTCAGTTCTTTTGGGTATGTACCTAGGAGTGGAATAGCTGGGTTGTACAGTAATTCTTTTTGGGGAGCTGCCAACCGTTTTCTACAGTGGCTGCACGATTTTACATGCTCACTGGCAGTCTTCAAGGGTTCTAATTTTCACTGACATTTGTTATTTTGTGCCGTTTTAAAAAAAAATTACAGCTATCCTAGTTGGTATAAGTGGTATCTCATTGTGGTTTTGATTTAACATTTCCTCAATGACTAATGATGTTGGGCATCTTTTCTTGTGCTTATTGGCCATTTGTATATCTTTTTTGATGAAATATCTATTCAAGTCCTTTGCCCTTTTTTTTTGTAGAGCGTTTTTACTTTAATTGGTCAGATTTCACATTTTAAGTATTCATTAAATGTAGCTGTCTATCTTAAGCTGCCATATATCCTAAGTGCTTACTGCACACATTCACACAGTGGTTCCTTCTCTTCCCATGCTTTTTTAAAAAGATTGCGGTAAAATATATGTAACATAAAATTTACCACGTTAACCATTTTTAAGTGTACAGTTCTGTGGCGTTAGGTACATTCACATTGCTGTGCAGCCATCACCACTCCCTCCAGATGTCTTCATCTTCCCCAGCTGAAAAGCTGTTGAACATGGATGCACAAATCCTTGTTCCAGTCCCTGCTTTCACTTTTTTTTGCTTGTATACCCAGAAGCGGGATTGCTGGGTCATGTGGTAATTCTGTGTTTAACTCTTTTGAAGAATCAACCAAACTGTTTTCTATGGCTGCCATATCATTTTACATTCCCATCAGCAATGCACAAGGATTATAATCTTCTCCACATCCTCACCTATGCTTATTTTCTATTTTTTGATTATAGCCATGCTAATAGGTGTGGAGTGGTATTTTGTGGTTTTGATTTGTGTTTTTCTAGTGACTAGTGATGTTGAGCATCTTTTTGTGTGCTTATTGGCCATTTGTATATCTTCTAAGAATTTTATAGTTTTACCTTTTATATTTAAATCTTTGATCCATTTTGAGTTATACAGTGTGAGGTTAGTGTTCAACTTTATTCTTCTGCATATGGGTATCCAGTTGTCCCAGTACCATTTGTTGAAGAGACTATTCTTTCCCCGCTGAATGGTCTTGGCATTCTTCTTGAAAATCAGTTGGTCATAGATGTATGAATTTTCTGGTCTCTCAGTTCTGTTCCATTGATCTGTTTGTCTTTATGCCGGTACCACACTGTTTTGATTACTGTAGCTTTCTGTTAATTTTGAATCAGGATGTGTGGCCTGCCAATTCTGTTTTTCAAGATTTTCTGAGATTGTATTTTTGGCTACTTTCTTGTCCCTTGCAATTGCATATGAATTTTTAAGTTTTTTTAGTGGTTACCCTATGGTTTGCGTTATACATTTATAACTAATCTAAGTCCACTTCCAAATAACATTATACTGCTTCATGGTTTGTGCTGATACCTTATAACAGGATTTCCAATTCCTCCTCTTGTCCCTTATGACATTTCTGTGATTCATTTCACTTATACATAAGCTGTAATCACCTAATTGTTGCTATTCCTATTTTGGACCCATAGTTATCAGATCAATTAAGAAAAAGAAGAAAAGATTTCATTTAACCTTCATTTATTCCCTCTCTAATATTCTTTATGTGGATCCAAGTTTTTTATGTATATCATCTGTCTTCTCTCTGAAGAACTTTTGACATTTCATTCAAGGTAGATCTACTGGCAAGAAATTCCCTCTGTTTGTCTGAGAAAGTCTTTATTTCTCTTTTTGCTATTGAAGGATAATTTCATTGACTATGGAATTCTGTGTTGGTGTTTTTTTTTTTCTGTCATCAATTTAAATATTTCATCCTACTCTCTCCGTGTTTGTAGGGTTTATGAAAAGAAATAATATCTCCAGCAATGGGCTTATGCTCTTGGGCTTTTGCTTCCAGTAAGCCGTGATTCTCCCTATCTTTCTCTCTCTCCAGTTTTCAGGGCTGTGATTTACCCTGTGACCTCAATTCTCTGAGGGATGAAAGAAGAGTTCTTGTTTTTTAGTTTTCTTGTTGTGAGGACATGACCCAACTTCCATGATTTATACACCTCAGAGCAGAGATTGATAATATCTGTGTGAATTTTAGGAGCAGCTTTTCCATTTCTGCAAAAAAGGCCATTGAGATTTTGCCAGGGGGTTCATTTCATCTGTAGGTCGCTTTGAATTGTATTGCCATTTTAACAATATTAAGTCTTCTAATGGAATGTCTTTCCATTTATTTTGGTCTTCTTTCATTTGTTTCAGCAATGTTTTCTAGTTTTCAGTGTACAATTTTACACCTCTTTATATAAATTTATTGCTAAGTATATTATACTTTTTGATGCTATTATAAATGGAATTGTTTTCTTAATTTTGCTTTCAGATTGATCATTGACAGTGTACAGAAATACAACTGATTTTTTGTGCTGATTTATTAATAATAACTTTTACTAATAATGTTTGAGTGTGTAGTCGTTAGATTTTCCATATGTAAGATCATATTATCTGTGAATAGAGAGAATTTGATTCTGTTTTCCAGTGTACATGGCTTTTTTTTTTTTTTTGCCTAATTGCTCTGGCTAGAATTTCCAGTGTGGTGTTGGATAGAAGAGGCAAACCAGAGCATCCTGGTCTTATTCCTGATTTCAGAGGGAAAGCTTTCAGTCTTTCACCATAGAGTATGCTGCGAACTTCTCATAAAATCCCTTTATCATGTTGAAGAAGTTCTTTTATGTTTATAGTTTGAGTGTTTTTGTTTGTTTGTTTGTTTTTTTGAGGAAGATTAGCCTTGAGCTAACTACTGCCAGTCCTCCTCTTTTTGCTGAGGAAGCCTGGCGCTGAGCTAACATACGTACCCATCTTCCTCTACTTTATACGTGGGACGCCTACCACAGCATGGCGTGCCAAGCGGTGCTATGTCCGCACCCACTATCCGAACCAGCGAACCCCGGGCCACTGAGAAGCAGAATGTGCGAACTTAACCGCTGCGCCACTGGGCCAGCCCCCTATAATTTGAGTGTTTTTATCATGATAGAGTGTTGGGTTTTGTCAAATTTTTTTTTTTGAATTGGTAAAGATGATCGTATGGTTTTTCTTCATTCTGCTAATGTGCCATATTATGTTTTTATTTTCCTAGTTTACCTACCTAGTGTAAATCTCAATTTGTCATAATGTGTGATCCTCTTAATATGCTTTTGGATTGGGTTTGCTGGTATTTTGTTGAGGACTTTTATATCTGTATTTGTAAAGGATATTAATCCATAATTTTCTTTTCTTGTGATATTTTACCTGGTTTTGGCATCAAGGTAATCCTGGCTTCATAGAATGAATGTTCTATCCTTTTCTGGATTTGGGGAGAGTTTGAAAAGGATTAATTATTCTTTAAATGTTTGGTAGAATCTACCAGTGAAGCCAAGCAGTCCTGGGCTTTTCTTTTAGGGGAACTTTTGAATATTGAGTCAGTCTCTTGTTGAAGGTCTGTTGAGATTTTCTATTTCTTCTGCAATCGTTTTGGTAACTGTATGTGTTTATAGGACCATGTACATTTCATCTGGGTTCTCTGATTTGTTGGTATACAATTGTTCATAGTAGTCTCTTTTTATTTTTAAGGTCTGTAGAATTGTCCCCACTTTCATCTCTGAATTTAGTAATTTGAGTCGTCTGTCTTTTTTTTCTTGGTCAGTCTAGCTAAAAGTTTGTTAATTTTCATTGATCTTTTCAAAGAACCATCTTTTGTTTTTTTTCCTTCTTCTTCTCCCCGAAGCCCCCCAGTACGTAGTCGTATATTCTAGTTGTAGGTCCTTCTGGTTGTGCTGTGTGGGACGCTGCCTCAGCATGGCTTGATGAGCGGTGCTAGGTCTGTGCCCAGGGTCAGAACCAGGGAAACTCTGGTCCTCCTAAGCGGAGTGCGTGAACTTAACTACTGGGTCACAGGGCCAGTCCCGTGATTTCTTCTTTGAACGGCTGGTTGTCTAAGAGTATGTTTTTCAGTTTTTACCTATTTGTGAGTTTTCCAGTTTTTCTTCTGTTAATTGCTATCTAGTTTCATTCCATTATAAAAGATACTTTGTGTGATTTCAGTCTTTTAAAATTATTGAGATTTGTTTTGTGGCCTAACATATTATCTCTGCTGGAGAATGTTCCATGTACACTTGAGAAAAATATGTATTCTGTTTGTTGTGTGGAGTGTTCTATATATGTCTGTTAGGTCTAGTTGGTTTATAGTGTTGTGCAAGTACTCTATTTCCTTATTGATCTTCTGTCTGCTTTGTTCTCTTATTGAAAGTGGAGTGTTGAAGCCTCCAACTATTAATGTAGAACTGTCAATTTCTCTTTTCAATTCGCTATATTTCCAGAAATTGAAGTATAACCCACCCACTGCACACACCCCCTACCCCGCAAGCTCTTTTCATATAGTAATTCCAAAATCTTGCTGTTAAACACTTTCATCATTTTTCTTATCATTAACTTCACTCAATGTCATAAGTTTTAAAAACTGGAAACATAATTTCATCTTAGTTTTAACTTAACAAATGAAGAATGTCAGCAATATTGCTTTTTCAGATAAGAAAAGATAAAAATGCTAAAATCTAAAAAACAAGCACATAACCAAGATGATTGTTGAATGAAGTAAGGAAGGACTAGGACTAACATGGTTAAAGTAGGAGTTATGTATTTACTATACAAATATTTGAGAATGATTAAATGTAAATTGTTTCATGTAGTACGTCCACATTTTTTACTGTATTTCTGTATTTAATATACCTAAATATATTTTGAGTTAATATATTTTAATCAATAAATGATTAATAGTAAATAGCATATTCTATTTTTATTGTATATATGGTTAACCGTTATCCTTGTTTTTGAACTGCACACTTTTAATCATTTCATGGGCAAGGCTGTATTGTATGTACCCTTCTTGTTAGGACAGTACTAACAGCATAACTCTCTTTTTGTACTCAGCTATGATTAAACTAAGGTTTACATCTTTGATATTAAAATAACCTCCTCTGGTTACTAAACATACTTTAAATCTTTCTAAGTTGCCACACTTAACGGTACTAATTTCAAGGCCATTGGGATTTGGGATTTGTCTTTATGTACACCCTGGTTTCGACAATGAATTCTTTTTCTTTGGTTAAAAAATTTGTTTTAATTCTTTTTTTCAAAGCTTTAATGACTTATTTTTTAATAAGTCTAACTTTATGGCTGAGAAATTTGAAATAATAACTGTTACCTTGGGTGACTGGCTTATTTATGATCAGAATCCACAATTTCCAGCCCTTACTTCAGTTCTTACACTCAGTTCCTCCATTTGAGGCATTCGTCCCTGTACACAAGAGCGTGTGCCTTTGGTTTTCTTTTGGTACTAAAATGTATTAAGGTGTGTTGAGTTGGTTATTCAGAATCATCAAGTGTTCTTTATTTGGGGGGAGCTAAACATTGAGTCCACTTAATCTTTAATAATGAAATGGAATTGATTCTCCACATTGTTATGCAGGATGACCAATTATAGGATTGGGAGAATTTATTTTCTTTCTTTAAAAATTTTGTTGAGGTCATATTGATTTATAACATGTAATTTCTGCTGTAAGTTATTATATATCAGCTTCTGTAGACTGTATTGTGCTCATGACCAATCCTCTAGTTTCTCTGAATCACTATACAAATGTTGGAATTCACATACCATGTGAAGTCATATGGTGTTTGTCTTTCTCTGTCTGACTTTATTCATTTAAAATAATACCCTCCAGGTCCATCCATGTTGTTGCGAATGAGATGATTTTGTCTTTTTTTATGGCTGTGTAGTAGTCCATTGTGTACATATATATTACATATATATATACACACATACACTATATCTTTATCCATTCATCAGTTGACAGACGCTTGGGTTGATTCCATGTCTTGGCTATTGTGAATAATGCTGCAGTGAGGATAAGGGTGTATGGATCTCTTTGTATTTTTGATTTCATGTCCTTTTAATAAATACCCAGTAGTGAGATAGCTGGATCATATGGTATTTGTATTTTTAATTTTTTGAAAAATCGCCATACTGTTTTCCATAGTGGCTGCAACGTTTGCATTCCCACCAGCCAGTGTATGAGGGTTCCCTTTTCTCCACGTTCTCTCCAACACTTGTTATTTTTTGTCTTGTTAATTATAGCCGTTCTGACAGTGTAAGGTGATATCTTATTGTAGTTTTGATTTGCATTTCCCTAATAATTAGTGATGTTGAACATGTTTCATGTGTCTGTTGGCCATTGTATATATTCTTTGGAAAAAATGTCTCTTTATATCCTCTGCCCACTTTTTGATAAGGTTGCTTTTGTTGTGGAGTTGTATGAGTTCTTTATATATTTTGTAAATGAACCCCTTGTTGGATATATGATTTACAAATATTTTCCCCCAGTTGGTGGGTTGTCTTTCTATCTTTTCATAGTTTCCTCTGCCTTGCAGATGCTTTTTTTGTCTGATGTAATAGCTTTTGTCTTTCTTTTTTTCCCTTGCCTGAGAAAACATGGTATTCGAAAAGTTGCTACTAAGACTGGTGTCAGAGTTTATGGCCTATGTTTTCTTTTAGCCGTTTTATGGTTTCAGGTCTCCATTCAAGTCTTTAGTCCATTTCGAGTTAATTTTTGTATATGGTGTAAGACGAGGGTCTACTTTCATTCTTTTGCATGTGGCTGTCCAGTTTTCCCAGCACCATTTACAGAAGAGACTTTCTTTTCTCCATTTTATGCTCTTGGTGCCTTTCTTGAAGATTAGCTGTCCATACACATGTGGTTTTATTTCTGGACTCTCACTTCTGTTCCATTGATCCGTGTGTCTGTTTTGGTGCGAGTACCATGCTGTTTTGATTGCTATAGCTTTGTAGTATATTTTGAAGTCAGAGATTGTGATGCCTCCAGCTTTGTTCCTTTTTCTCAGGATTGCTTTGACTATTCAGGGTCTTTTGCTGTTCCATATAAATTTTAGAATTCTTTGTTTTATTTCTTTGAAGAATGTCATTGGGATTCTGATTGGGATTGCATTGAATCTGCAGATTGCTTTAGGTAATGTAGAAATTTTAAATATGTTAATTCTTCCAATCCATGAGCAAGGCATAGTTTCCCATTTCTTTATGTCATCATTGACTGCTTTCAGTAATGTCTTATAGTTTTCTTTGATTAGGTCTTTCACCTCCTTGGTTAAACTTATTTCTAGATATTTTGTTCTTTTTATTGCGATTGTAAATGGACTTGTATTCTCTTTCTGCTAGTTCATTCTTAGTGTATAGAAATGTAACTGGTTTTTGTAAGTTGATTTTGTTCCCTGCAATTTTGCTATACTTGATTATTTTTAATAGCATTCTGGTGGATTCTTTAGGGTTTTCTATATATAGAATCGTGTCTGCGAACAGTGAGAATTTTACCTCTTCCTTTCCAACTTGGATACCTTCTGTTTCTTTTTTCCTGCCTAATTGCTCTGACCAAATCCACCACTACTATGTTGAATAGGAGTGGCGAGAGTTTGCACCCTTGCCTTGTTGCTGTTCTCAGAGTGATGGCTTTCAGTTTTTCACCATTGAGTCTGATGTTGGCTGTGGGTTTGTCACATATGGCCTTTCTTATGTTGAGGTACTTTCCTTCTATGCCCATTTTATTGAGAGTTGTTATTATAAATGCATGCTGAATCTTGTCAAATTCTTTCTCTGCATCTATTGCAATGATCATGTGATTTCTATTCCTCATTTTGTTAATGTGGTGTATCATACTGATTGATTTGTGGGTGTTGAACCATCCCTGTGTGCCTACTATAAATCCCACTTGATCAAGATGTATGATCCTTTTAATGTTTTCCTGAATTCAGTTTGCCAGTATTTTGCTGAGTACTTTTGCATCTGTGTTCATCAGCAATAGTGACTTGTAATTTTTCTTCTTTATGTTGTCCTTGTCTCATTTTGCTACCAGCATGACGTTTGCCTCATATAATGAGTTAGGAAGTGTTCCGTCATCTTCAGTTTTTTGGAATACTTTGAGAAGGATAGTTATTAAACCTTCTTTGAATGTTTGATAGAATTCTCCAGAGAAGCCATCTGATCCTGGACTTTTGTTTTGGGTGAGGTTTTTGATTACTGTTTCACTCTCTTTACTTGTGATTGGTGTATTCAGATTCTCTATTTCTTCCTGATTCAGTTTCGGGAAGCTGTATGAGTCTAAGAATTTATCCGTTTCTTCTGGGTTGTCCAATTTGTTGGCAAATGGTGTTTCATAGTATTCTCTTATAATTCTTTGCATTTCTGTGGTATCCATTTTAGTGTCTCCTCTTTTGTTTTTAATTTTGTTTATTTGACCCTTCTTTTCTTCTTACTGAGTCTGGCTAAGGGTTTTTCAATTTTGTTTATGTTCTCAAAGAACCAGCTCATAGTTTCATCGGTCTTTTCTATTGTTTTTTTAGTCTCTATTTCATGTATTTCTTCTGTAATTTTTATTATTTACCTCCTTCTGCTGACTTTGGGCTTTCTTCTTTTTCTAGTTCTGTTAGGTGTAGTTTAAGGTTACTTATTTGAGATTTTTCTTCCTGTTGAGGTAAGCCTGTATTGCTATACATTTTCCTCTTCCCATTGCTTTTGCTGCATCCCATAAGAGTTGGTATGTTCTGTTTTCATTTTCATTTGTCTTCAGGTGTTTTTTAATTTTTCCTTTGATTTCTTCATTGATCCAGTCGTTCAGTAGCATGTTACTTAGTGTCCACATACTTGTGACTTTCCCAGCTTTTTTCTTGTAGTTGATTTCTAGTTTCATAGCATTGTGTTCAGAAAAGCTGCTTGATGTGATTTCAGTCTTCTTAAATTTATTGAGGCCTGCCTTGTTTCCCATCATATGGCCTATCTTTGAGAATGTTCCATGTGCACTTGAGAAGAATGTGTATTGTGCTGTTTCTGGATGGAATGTTCTATATACATATATCTATGAAGTCCATCTGGTCTAGTATTTCATTTAAGGATGTTGTTTCCTTGTGGACTTTCTGTCTGGATGATCTATACGTTGATGTAAGTGGGGTGTTGAGGTCTCCTACTGTTATTGTATTGCTGTCGATTTCTCTCTTTAGATCTGTTAGTAGTTGTTGATATACTTTGGTGATCCTGTGTTAGGTGCACATATATTCATTAATGTGATGTGCACTCACCTAGTTCTATTGCCTCCTAGGGATCCAGTCCACCTACCTTCAGGTGCATGGCTCTCTGGGTCTCTCAGACGTTTTGT
Organism: Equus quagga; assembly: GCF_021613505.1. Lineage (NCBI taxonomy): Eukaryota > Metazoa > Chordata > Mammalia > Perissodactyla > Equidae > Equus > Equus quagga. Next base: position 58,138,560 of record NC_060268.1, on the reverse strand, counting down.
GCTGTGCGAGCAATCCTCTTCTGGTTAATGAATGTCCATTTAGTTGTAACTTACAGGGGCGAGACAAAGGGAACAACTCACTCTGCCATGATTCTGAGTTCACTCCTCCTCTTTTGGAGGATGCCTCACATCCTCAGCACCAACTCCCAGTGTTCAGAGAATTTAATTTTGTCTTTGACTAGAGTGACCAGAGACCTCAGACCTTGGTTTGAGTTGAAAATAGTCGGTGATGTGCCCAGAAAGAAGTAATATGTGCTGTTCACATGTGTTTTGGTGTGTAAATAATGAAATATCTTTGTTGAAAGCAGGTCATTATAGAACTTAAAGTACTTTTTCAAGGACTATAGTATATGTAACTTTAGCATACATATGATTGCTAGTTCTAAAACATTGTGAATCTAATGTAATTTAATTGCAATATCATAAGGTGTAATAAATAAAGTCTTAACTTTGACATGATGTGTACATCTAACCAGTAACTACTTGTTTTTATGGTGGCAGTTTCATTAAACTCTTACGTTAATGTTTCCTTGCAAATGTCATTTTTTATTTCAATGGCATTTGTAAGACTCTTTATTAAGGTCAGCTGTTTAGAAAGGTAAAACAGTCATTATAGAAATTTCCAATATTTTGCAAATTTTTAACAAGGTATAAGTGCTTGTAATTTTATCTCCATTGAAAAATTTAGCAGTTTGGTGTGCATTTCTTTAAATTCTATTTCTTTATATACGTTTTTTCAATTCTCTTGTCATAAAATATAATGTGTACTATTTATTATTTTCCTATTTAAAAATACTTTTTTTCTTAGTATCTCAGTTTTTATCACTATTTTAGAGATGGGAACAAGATCTTTGGTTTGATTTTTGTTTTTTCCCAAATAATTTATGATGATGTATTTGTTTATTTGTTTGATGAGGAAGATTTACCCTGAGCTAACATCTGTGCCGATCTTCCCCTATTTTGTACGTGGATGCCTCCACAGCATGGCTTGATGAGCGATGTGTAGGTCCATGCCGGCGATCCAAACCTGTGAACCCCAGGCCGCCAAAGCAGAGTACTTGAATTTAACCACTATGACACCAGGCTGGCCCTATGTGATTATTTTATGTGTGAGTATTGTAAAAGAAATTTGAACAATATGCGACAGTTATAAAGAACAAAATAAAAACATGTACTACCTCCTAGAGAGTAATCCTTATTAGCAATTAAACTTTCTTTCTTTTTTTTCTTTTTGAGGAAGATTAGCCCTGAGCTAACTACTGCCAGTCCTCCTCATTTTGCTGAGGAAGCCTGGCCCTGAGCTAACATCTGTGCCCATCTTCCTCTACTTTCTATGTGGGATGCCTGCCACAGCATGGCGTGCCAAGTGGTGCCATGTCCGCACCCAGGATCCAAAATGGCGAACCCCAGGCCGCTGAGAAGCGGAACGTGTGAACTTAACTGCTGTGCCACTGGGCCAGCCCCCCAATTAAACTTTCTTTTCCATTTTTTCTATGATTATTTGTGATATATAAAAAGTATATTTTTTAAATAAAATTTGAATTATATGATTTAGTATCCTCTTTTCAGTTAACATTGAGAAAATTATTTCATGTTATCAGATAGTTACTTAACAGCTATATAACACACAAATTATTTAACTACATCTCTGTTGTTGGTTTTTAGGTTATTTCAGATATTTTCTGCTATAACTTCTTAAATATTTTGATTATTTCCTTAGGAAACTTCTTTCCTTACGGTTTAATATATGTACATTATTATTTCTTCCTTTGGTCTTGATAAATGAACATTTTCTGTAGAGGTGGTACAGCCCCCTCAGCAAGTCATGGAAGTGTTTCTCTGGAGTTGGCCAATGTTGGGCGTCATGATTTTCTTTCATCTTTGACAATTTTATAGATGAAAAGTGTTATTTTTGTATGACATCTTTAATGTGTATAATACAACATAGTCCTGTGCAGCCTTTGGATATCATTTTTGTTTGGTAACTAAATGTAAAGTAACAAGTAGAATTAAATGGAATTTATGTAAAAATTAATTAGTACAGTTTGAGACACATCACTGTTGTATTAATTTCTGAAATGTTAGATGGTGATGAAAATTGCAAAGGACCTGCTTTTTCTTTTTCTTTTTTTCTTTTTTGAGGAAGATTAGCCCTGAGCTAACATCTGCCACTAATCCTCCTCTTGTTGCTGAGGAAGACGGGCCCTGAGCTAACATCCATGCCCATCTTCCTCTACTTTATATGTGGGACACCTGCCACAGCACGGCTTGATAAGTGGTGCATAGGTCCACACCCGGGATCTGAACTGCCGAATCCCAGGCCATTGAAGTGGAACTTGCGAACTTAAGTGCTGTGCCAGCGGGCTGGCCCTAGGACCTGGTTTTTCTAGTTTACATTGTCATGTGTATAAGACTTGGTAGAGTGCTGACAAGTCCACTTTGACTTTTGATGTGGTGCAAGTATTATGTGGCCCTGAAGGTTTGTTGGGTTATAGCTACTAAAAATCATCTCCACCCGTGCCTGAAAAACATCTATAGAAAAGATAGTTTGCTAAGAAGATTATTGGTGGAATCGGAATCATGGAGGCACTGGCTACCCTAACAATGAGCAAGTTGCTTTAAAGGCCTTTCTATTTCACTTTTTTTCTTTTTTTTTTTTTTTTTTGAGGAAGATTAGCCCTCAGCTAAATGCTGCCAATCCTCCTCTTTTCGCTGAGGAAGATGCCCTGAGCTGACATCCATGCCCATTTTCCTCTACTTTATATGTCAGATGCCTACCACAGCATGGCATGCCAAGCAGTGCCATGTCCACACCCGAGATCCAAAGCCGTTGAACCCTGGGCCGCTAAAGTGGAATGTATGCACTTAACCGCTGCACCACCGGGCCAGTCCCTACATTTCACATTTTAATTGTAGACTCTTCCTATTTATTTGTATTAGGAATGTACCCAAAGGACTCTTAATTAGAAATTAGTCTTTTATTGACGTGGTTTATTGTTTCTATTTTAACACATAGCCTTTCTTTTTCCTTTTTTAAATGTTTTTAAAGATTTTATTTTTTTTTTCCTTTTTCTCCCCAAAGCCCCCTGGTACATAGTTGTATATTCTTAGTTGTGGGTCCTTCTGGTTGTGGCATGTGGGATGCCGCCTCAGCATGTCTTGATGAGTGGTGCCATGTCTGCACCCAGGATTCGAACTGGTGAAACCTTGGGCCTCTGAAGTGGAGCGTGTGAACTTAACCACTCGGCCACGGTGCTGGTCCCATTAAATGTTTTTAAATTATTACAGTTCATATGGTAAGAAAGACATTATTTGGGCTGATCTTCCAACTAGTCTGCCCTTTCTAAAACATAAGGCTACGTCTTATTAAGGAGCAGTGATCATTTTCAGTACACAAATCATGTCTACCTACTGCTCCTAGATCTGCTGTATTTGACATAATTATGAAATGAAGTTGCCCTTTTTTTTAAGATTTTATTTTTCCTTTTTTCTCCCCTAATCCCCCTGGTACATAGTTGTGTATATTTTTAGTTGTGGGTCCTTCCAGCCATGGCGTGCGGGACACCTCCTCAGCATGGCCCGATGAGCAGTGCAGTGTCTGCACCCAGGATCCAAACCAGTGAAACCCTGGGCCGCTAAGTGGAGTGCGTGAACTTAACCACTGGGCCACAGGGCCAGCCCCAAAGTGGCTCTTTTTATCCAACCATAGTTTTACACCCATGTGAACTCTTGTAGTTTATATCCCTTTGAGACTTCATATGTACACAACTGAGAATTGAGTGTAGGCTTGGAAGTGTGTATTCTAAAAGTCTGAGTCCTAAAACTCATGTACTTTTCTTAAGAGTATACTCCTGAAGCTTCCAGGAGCATAATCTGACTTCACTAAGACACCTAACTTTCCTAACAGATTTGCTTGTAGCTCATAGCAAGTTAAAGGAGGCCCATTATAAACCAGGAAAGGAAAGTACTGCTGGAGCTGAACACACCAACTGTCAGGAAGTGACTTTTGATACAATATAAAGAAAAAATTATAGTCTTAAAGTTTAGTAGCCTCGGGCTGTTTAGTATAGTAGCATTTGGTCTTACATTCTTCATTATGGCTTGATAATGTAATTTTTCTTAGAAAAACATAGTGGTGGTTTTCAGTCATCAAAGAGGAGCATTATGTATTTGCATAGTATCATGTGTTTGGCTGCCTAGCATCCATGTGTAAGAATATGCTGTAAAACATTCTCTCTTCCCTGTTTCTCTTCCTTTCCAGCATTTATGTCTCATTTCTTTTTCTCATTGAATTAAGAACAATTGGTTAATTTATTTTATATTTATTTTTATAGTGGATTCTATTTAGTTATAAAGTATGTATGTCTTACACTTAGTTTTAGGGTTTAAAAGGATAAACTTTAATTTTCTAGCAAATTCATCAATTTAAGACATATCCTAATGATTAGACTAATATGGGATTATTATACTTCAAGATATTTAAATCTGTGCACAGATACAGTTTGGCGCATATACCTGCAGTATATTCTTTAGAAGTATTTGGTTAGAATTGTAATTGGTAGAAGCATGTATAGATTCGAAGGTGGAACAGGGTAAAGGCTAATTAAGAAAAGGGTTAGAAACGTTAGCTAGGTATGAGTGATAATTTGGGAAGAGAAAACGATTAATCTGAAGATCTTACGCTGATAATTTTATTCTTAGAATATTCATTAAAAGAAAATTTTTTACTTCCTATTTTAATGTCACGTTTCCCGTAGGCATTTTGTAATTATCAGATATTGTCCTTTAGTCTTTAAGAGTGAAGATTTTATGTAATTATCGAAGTGATTTATGGTTATTAACAAGAAGTATAAAAGGAAAAGGGGGAAGTGAAACCCAGTTATCTTTTGAGTAACCGCATTTTTCCTGTTCTAGAATTATAAAGCATTGTTTTAGGCTCAGACTTTTTATGCAGCCAATGTACAAAATTTTGTGTTTCACCACACTGCCTTGGTAATTGAATTTGGTCCAGGCTCGTGGGAATCCTGTGGGCAGGTGTATGTTTGACTTCTGAGCAAGCTACTACAGGAGGGTTGGTTTTAATTAATGCTTCACAAAGCAGTGCTAAAATATGGAATTTGGGGTGTTGTTTTGTTTGTTTCTTTTTTAGTGGGCCTACCAGATGTTTCTTTTCCTGTTGTGCTTTTTCTTGGTTTTAAAGAAGAAACACCCTTTTTAGTCATTGCTTTTAATATTTCAAAGTGAAACTGATATGCATGTCTCTTATTTTAGTGTGATGGTATTGAACACAGTTAGCAGCACTTTTTCTCCTTTGAGGCGAGAGGAGGCTGTTTCCTCCTCTACTTCTCTGAAACATTATCTTTTTAGTGTTTTCAGTTGAGAGGCTGTTTCCCAGTCAGAGACTACTAATGCAGATTGACCCAGAAGACTCAATGGATTTTTGTAAATTCAGTATGAAGTCATAGGAGGGAAAGACGTTTCTGGGTCTGTCTGCAAGTGTAATAAATATAAACAAGCCAGAATAAATTCAAGTGCTTTTCAGAATTCTTTTTGGTATGGAGGTGCAAAAACAGGAGAAACTCCTTGGCCCTCTGTGTGGACCTGAGGAGAGTTCCGTCTACAGGTAATGGTTGTCTTTTTTCGACTCATTTTCCCTACATACTTCCCTTCTCCTGATTTGAAGCTGTTTACAGGAAGAACAGGGATGGAGAGTAAGAGCACTCTGTGGGTTGCCCCACATCTCTGATTAGTTTTCTTGTGTTTCTGTGGTAGTCATTCTTATTTTACCTGTAAAGAAATTGGGACATAATTAGAGGTCACTATTTCCCTAGATTTTCTGTTCATTGCTTTAGCATTGAACCCTGTTGTGAGTTGATGTGTTTTCTTCACCTTTGAGCTGTGAAACCATGCTAACTTCCTTCTTTACAGAGGCATTGAAATAGTAGTCATTCATCGGTTGATGATTTCAGCTTGAGTCCCTTCATTGGCAGATTGCAGTATTGGGACTGCATTGGTTTTGATCATAAAAAATACTTCTGGCTCATTTCTGAAAGTCGCAAAGATTGGGATGTCTTTCTGTAGCTTTGAAATAAAAACTGCAGCATGACAGACTTTATAGTAACTGTTTCTTAAGTTTGGCTGCCCGTGGAAATTTACCAACATCCTGAAACAGTTACGTCAGAGAATGGCTGGTAAGATTAAGTAGCACATTTATAGGAATAGCTTTTCAACCAAGGGTGGAAAAAGGAAGCTAGCCAGTTTAAAATGGTGTTCATTTTATTGCGTAAGTAATATAATGAAAATAATTAAAAATGAAAAGAAAATCAGAATGTCACCATCCTAACACATAAATCATTTTTATTTTCCATTCTTACCTGCACTTGAGTTTATAAGTATACTTAATTTTTTTTAATTGTGATTTTTTTTAAGATTTTATTTTTTTCCTTTTTCTCCCCAAAGCCCCCCGGTACATAGTTGTATATTCTTCGTTGTGGGTCCTTCTAGTTGTGGCATGTGGGACACTGCCCCAGCGTGGTCTGATGAGCAGTACCATGTCCGTGCCCAGGACCTGAACCGATGAAACACTGGGCCGCCTGCAGCAGAGCGCGCAAACTTAATCACTTGGCCACGGGGCCAGCCCCAGTATACTTAATTTTTATTATTTGGTAATAATATCATAAATACATGTTTACAGTCTATAAAGTCATATCTTAAAAATTGGGGATACTGGGAAAGTTTTAGGGGTCTTGGAAATGGGTGGCAAAGACTAGAAAGTAATAATTCCTTATATGTAGTTATTTGTTAAAGGACAGACCTTAGAAAGGAACTTTGAAGGGTGGAAGGAGGAGAAGGGGGAGGAAATGAAATGTATAAGGAAGGTTTAATTTCAGGTCCACCAGTGTAACATCATCTTATGTTTATTATCAGTTAAGAATAGGTGTGTGGGGGCTGGCCTCGTGGCGAGGTAGTTAAGTTCATGTGCTCTGCTTTGGCAGCCCGGGATTCACAGGTTCAGATCCTGGCCGTGGACCTAGCACCATTCATCAAGCCGTGGTATGGTAGCATCCCACATAAAATAGAGGAAGATTGGCACAGATGTTAGCTCAGAGACAGTCTTTCTCAAGCAAAGAGAGGAAGATTGGCAACAGATGTTTGCTCAGGGCCAGTCTTCCTCATAAAAAAAAAAAAAGGTGTGTACATTTACTTATTTCCAGTAATATGAGAAATTGTCCTTAAAACAAACGTCTTCCCATTATTAAACACCTAAAAATGATGGATTTATAAAAACAAAGCAAAATAAAACTTGGACGAATCATGGCTGAGCTGGCAAAAAAAGTAAGATAAAGAGAGAGCCCAAATTCAGAGAGGTTTTCCAGCATCTAATGACTACTGCCCTAAGGGCATCTACTGGTTCTAGATGACTTGTATTTTCAGTTTTTAAAAGGTACACATGGGACTCAGGAGACAAAGACTAGAAGCCATGCATTATATGGAGTCAGGCCAGAGATCCACCTTCCTAAAGTCAGAACCTACAAAAGACTGTATACCCACTGGGAAAAGAGGAAGCAGAAAGCATCACCCTAGCAAGGAGACAGAAAATTTATTCTTCTCAACCTGGCTATGAATAGAAGGAGAAAGAAGTTTTCCTTGAATATTTATAATTAGAAACATGCCCTCATAGAGGTTTGGGACCCCACTATCTGTGTAATGTCAAAAAAAAATCTCTAAGCTGAGACTCATTTTGAGTGATTATAGCCTGATATTATGCCCAAAGACACAAGTGAATCCAAAGTTTTTGGGGAGGAATATCCTCTCAAAGCCCTCAAAGAATTACCAAAGATAGTATTCCAGAGAGCATGAGCTCCCAGTAAAAAGCCACAAAGCACCTGAGGAAATAGGTCACCATGAGCAAAAAAAAAAATACCAAAATCAGACCCACAAAGACATCAGGTACGTTATTACTGGATATTGAATATAAAAATAAATGTGCTTACTATATCTAAAGATACAAATGGGAGAATTGAGAGTATGACTCAGGAACAGGAGATTGTCCAAAATAATTAGACAGGATCTAGAAGCAAAAAAATAGAATAATTAGGGCCGGCCCCATGGCTGTGTGGTTGAGTTCACGTGCTCAGCTTCGGCAGCCCAGGGTTTTGCCGATTCGGATCCTGGGCGTGGATGTGGCACTGCTCGTCAGGCCATGCTGAGGCAGCATCCCGCATGCCACAACTGGAAGGACCCACAAGTAAAAATATACAACTATGTACCAGGAGGCTTTGGGGAGAAAAAGGAAAAATAAAAATCTTTAAAAAAAAATGGAATAATTAAAATAATTCAAGGGCAGATTTAACAACATATTAGATTGAAAAGAGAATTAGTAAAGTGGAAGATAGATCTCAAGAAATAATTAGGAATGCTGTACAGGCAAGCAAAAGAGAGAAAATATCAATATAAGGTTAAGACATGGAAGAAAGTCTGAAAAGTTCTGCTGTACATCTGTGGTAAACAGATTAATGGCTCTCCAGGGATGTCCACATCCTAATCCCCAGAACCCATGAATATATTCCTTAAATGGCAAAAGGGACTTCATATATGTGATTAAATTAAGGATCTTGAGATGGGGAGATTATCCTAGATTATCAGGAAGTCCAATGTAATCACAAGGATCCTTATCAGTAGGCGGGAAAACAGTAGGCAGGAGAGCCAGAGAGAGATTTGAAGCTGGTTACATTCTTGGCTTTGAAAAGGGAAAGAGGAACCAGGAGCTGAGGAATACAGGTGGTTTCTAGAGGCTGAAAAGGACTGTGAATTCTCCGTTAGTGTCCACAAGGAATGCAGCCCTTTCAACACCTCAGGTTTAGCCCAGTGAAACCGAATTTGGACATCTGACCTCCAGAACTGTAAGATAACAGATTCGTGTGGTTTTTAGGCCACCAAGTTTGTCGTAATTTATTGCAGCAGCAATAGAAAACTAGTACAACATCTAATCAAAAAATCACATGTAGACAGATGAGAGAAGGGTAAGACATAGTTAACTTTAAACGTGCATTTAAAAATTTCTAGAGTAGCTCTTGAAAGAATAAAAGTTGAACTAGAAGGCTCATGGAATGGGACTGGGGAACCTCAAATAATGTGGAATAAAAGGAGAAAGAAACAAGTGTAGGACAAAGATATGGTAGAAATAAGGTCAAATAAATCAGTAGTCATAATGAATTTAAATTAAATGCTCTAGTTAAAAGACAAAGATTGTCAGACTGTATGTAAAAACAGAAGACAACTATGTGATTTTTAAGAGATTAAAATATTAGAAGCAAGTCAAAGGTAAAAGGGTAGAAAGTGTTATATGTGGGAAAATATTAACCAAAAGAAATTGATGTAATTAAAATAATAAAATAGATTTCAGGGGCCAGCCCGTTGGCACAGTGGTTAAGTTTGCACGTCCTGCATCAGTGGCCTGGGGTTTGCTGGGTCAGATCTCAGGTGCGGACCTACGCACCACTTGTGAAGCCATGCTGTGGCAGGCATCCCACATATAAACTAGAGGAACATGGGCATGGATGTTAGCTCAGGGCCAGTCTTCCTCAGCAGAAAGAGAGGACGGACGATTGGTGGCAGATGTTGGCTCAGGGCCGATCTTCCTCAAAAAAAAAAAAAATAATAATGGGTAAAATAAAATAGACTTCAGGGCAAGGAGCACTACTAGAAATACTATCAATGTTTCAGATGAGAATTGCTTTTCTGCTGCTAGGTAGAGATGGAAATAACACTGGTTTACAGAAGACAGACATTTGTTTTTCTCCCACATAGAGATTAGCATTCTAAGGCTCATTGTGGAGGTTTCATTTTATGATCAGGGTCTCAGGATGCTTTTCTGAGTGGTTTCTGTACCACCGTCTTTTAGCTTGTTGCCCACCTTATGGTCCAAGATGGTGGCTGCTTAGAGCACCAACTCGCACAGATTGCATGTAGGAGGGAGGGATAGGGGATGGGTCTGGAATTCATGCAAGCTATTAGGCCATCTCTCAAAGTGATTCGTGGAAGTTCCACCTAGCAGCTTCATTGGTCTTTCACTGCTGGCTGTGATGAAATTTGTTTTAGGGGAGCACGTTGCTGCCCAGAATAAAATTGGATTTTTCTTAGGAAAGAGGAAAAACTCGACATTGGGGGAGGCCACCAGTAGTCTCTGCTACATCATATAATAATAAAAGGTTCTTCTTAGCAGGAAGATACTGGAATTGTAATGTTATTTGTACCAAATAACACAAGTTCAACATGCATAGACCAAAAATAACAACTACAAGGAGAAATACAAATTCACCATATTAACAGTTGTAACACAAAAACAAAAAATTTAGTAAGGAGACAGAAGACTTAACACAATGAACAAGCTTGAGTAACTGGATAAATAAAGAACTTTGTATTCAAATTTTAAAGAATCAGTACCATAGAGTTGCTACTTTATGCATATATTAGTACTTTGTGGAATCCACAATTTCTGGTAATGAAACAAATAATTACTCAACCTTAAAAAGTGCCCCTGAATTAACAACAAAAAAACAAACAACCCGATCAAAAAATGGGCAGAGGACATGAACAGACATTTCTCAAAAGAAGATATAAATATGGCCAATAGACACATGAAAAGATGTTCATCATGGCTAATCATCAGGGAAATGCAAATCAAAACTACACTAAGATATCACCTTATGCCCGTTAGATTGGCAAAAACATCCAAAACCAAGAGCGACAAATGTTGGAGAGGTTGTGGAGAAAAAGGAACCCTCATACACTGTTGGTGGGAATGCAAACTGGAACAGCCACTATGGAAAACAGTATGGAGATTTCTCAAAAAGTTAAAAATAGAAATACCCTATGACCCAGCCATCCCATTACTGGGTATCTATCCTAAGAACCTGAAATCAGAAATCCCAAGAGTCCGTTGCACCCCTATGTTCATCGCAGCATTATTTACAATAGCCAAGACGTGGAACCAACCTACATGCCCAGAAACTGATGATTGGATAAAGAAGATATGTTATATATACACAGTGGAATACTACTCAGCCATAAAAAAAGACAAAATTGGCCCATTCGCAGCAACGTGGATGGACCTCGAGGGTATTATGTTAAGCGAAATAAGCCAGTCAGAGAAAGACGAACTCTATATGACTCCAGTCATAGGTGGAAGTTAACATATTGACAAGGAGATCTGATCGGTGGTTACCAGGGAAAAGGGGGGATGGGGGGAGGGCACAAAGGAGGAAGAGGTGTACCCACAACATGACTAACAATAATGTACAACTGAAATCTCACAAGGTTGTAATCTATCATAACATTAATAAAAAAAAAAAGTGCCCCTGAAAATCTCCGTATATTTCAAGAACGTGTGTCATACAGACTACCTTCTCTGATAACACTGCAAGCTGAAGTGGGACTCTGTTTTTAAAAAGGTAACTTAAAATGTTTGAAAATTAAAAAAAAACACTTCTAAATAACTCTGAGGTTGCAGAAGAAATTATGGTGGAGGTTTAATAATAACTTAAAGCTCTCGGGCTGGCCCCGTGGCTAAGTCGTTAAGTTCGCACACTCCACTTTGGCGGCCCAGGTTTCACCGGTTTGGCTCCTGGGCGCAGACATGGCATTGCTCATCAGGCCATGCTGAGGTGGTGTACCACATGGCACAGCCAGAAGGATCTACAACTAGAATCCACAACTATGTACTTGAGGGCTTTGGGGAGAAGAAGGAAAAATAAAAAAATAAAATAAAAATAAAGATTATAAAAAGAAATAAATAATTTTAAAACCCCAATAGCTTAAAGCTCAGTGATAATGAAAATATAACATCAAAATTTGTGGATGAAGCTTGGTGGTTCTTGGGCATAGCACATAGTCAAGTTTCATAAATATTCTGTGAGACCTTGAAAAGAATGTGTATTTTCTAGTTGTTGAGGGCCATGATAATTGAGAGGAAAAGAGCCTCAGAAGTTGGGAACTGTCAGTGTCTTTCAGGACCTAATGTTAGCATACAAAACCTTGTGTAGTTTGACCTCTGACAGTTGTCAGTAGGCACTACTGCCTCCTCATGCTTCCTTTACTTTAACCTTAATAACATAATTACAGTTCCTTAATCAGAATAGATCAGTAGTTCTAAAACTTTAGCATGTGTCAGATTCATCTGGAGGGTTTGTTAAAACACAGACTGCTGGGCCCTACCTCCAGAGTTTCTGATTCAGTGGATCTGGGGCAGGGCCCCCAAATTTCCATTTTAGCAAATTCCCACCTGGTGATGCTGCTGCTGACCTAGGGACCATACTTTGAGAACCACTGTATCAGAGAGTACATTGCCTTGACTCTATCCCTTTGCACCTGCTATATAGTCTTTTCCCTGCAACTCCTTTTCTCTCCGTTATGCTTTTTTCAGAACTCCCAAGTTTAAATCTCCCTCTTCTTGGAAGTATTTTTAACCACCAAATTGTTAGATGTCTCTTGTCTTTGCTTCTGTATACTCCCAAATGCCTCTTGCACATCTATAAGAGCCTTAATCATATTCTTTTAAACCATTAAAAACTATGTTTTGTTTTTGTATCCCTAGAGTCTATTTTAATACTTGGTGCATAGCAGTCAATAAATACTTGTTAATGAATAAATGGGCTCTTGCCATCTGTATTTCTTTGATTGGGTTGTGTAGGAAGAAACGATTATGGAAATCTATCCAAAGACTTTGTGTAGCACAGTGTTGGGGGAAAAAAAATCTACATTGTAGGGGCCGGCCCAGCAGCCTAATGGTTAAGTTTGGTGCACTCTGCTTCATCAACCTGGATTCTGTTCCCAGTCAGGGACCTGCACCACTCGTCAGCACCCATGCTGTGGCTCAACCCACATACAAAATAGAGGAACACTGGCAATGGATGTTAGCTCAGGGCCAGTCTTCCTCAAAGAAAAAAAAAAAGGAAGATTGGCAACAGATGTTAGCTCAGGGAAAATCTTCCACAGCAAAAAATAGAAAATTCTACATTATATATTCAGAAATATATGGTTAAAATACATTTTGGGAAGGTTACCTGAGTTTGGAAAGGTTCTTTTTGTCTTCCTGCCGTTTTGTGTCAGTGGCTGGAACATAGGAGTACAAGAATAAAGGTGAAATGAGAAGTGGACTGCTGCAATGGATTTAATAAGAATAAAATAAGAGTTAGGCCAGTATTTTTTCCTTAGTTCATTGTATGAAGAGTTGAATCTGAAAGCAGTATCACTAGGATATATGTATGTATTAGTGAGGTATTTGACTATGCATTTGTGGGAGCTGGTTAAGCAGTCTGTAAGTCTGAGTCTGTTGCTAGAGCTTGAAGTTCACAGGCAGGTAGTTGGTAAAAAAACATGGGAAATTGGAAGCCATGAGCACAAGCTAGAACTGACAAAGACAGACTAAAATGCTTATCAGTTGCCATTCCCTTTAAGCTTGTTGGTGTAGGTATCCTGCAGGAGAAGCTGGGCATTCTTACTCAAGGAGCTAAACATGCACTTGGCCCAAGAGAAGGAGACGCTAAAGCTGGGTACAAGGGAAGATGGAATCATTACAGGCCTGGGCTACTTCCACACACCAACAAAGTGAGCTAGCAGATGAGTGACAGCGTGTGAGCTATAAAAGCACCTGTCCTGACCTTCTGACCATGAAAACCAAAATGTCTGCTGCTTCACTTCCACCTTCCAGGTGTTGCATGAAAATGTCTTTTGTGTCCCACCCTAACCAGAAACAAACAGGGAAAGGAATTCTGGGAAATCTTGTTTATCCTAGCTAAGTTGACGCATTACAAAAACTTTTACATACATTTATGGGTATGTATATGCATTAAGTAAAATTTTCAGTACTTTCCTATAGCAGTGATTTTTCAGCTCCAGTGCAAAAGAACCATTTGGAGAGCTTGTTAAACTGCGGATGTTTGGGTCTTGCACCAAGATTCCAATTAAGTGGGTCAGGAGTTGGAGGCCAGAAATACTTGTTTTTATAAAGAATAGCAAATGCATGGAGGTTTTTTTTGCCACATTTAGAGAAATATTGATAACAAATATTGTATTAGAGTAATGGTTCTCAATCCTAGCTGCATATTTAAAAAATAACAGTGTCCTGCTCATCCTCATCTTATTAAGTCAGGATATTAAGGGAGGTATAGATCCTGGTTTTGTGTAGTTTATGTTTTACTAATGATTCTGCTGAACAGCAGGAGTTCAAAGAAAATACTCAAAAAGTATAGGGACCTAGTAACTAGCTTTGAGATTGGTCCATATTTATTTCGCATAGTGATGTTTGATGAATTAGTGAAGATTGAATTTGATCAAAGTATCCTCTCAAAACAGGTGAGTAGAGCCAAAAGTCTCACTGAGTGAAATTTTGTCCTATTCTATCCTGTTCTTCAAAACTAGGAAACTGTCAGAATTTTTCTGACACAAATTGATCATCTGCTATTGATATTTCAGTCTTTTAGCTTTTATTCAACTGCAAGTTATAGACATGGGAGGCTTCATCTTAATTAACAGGTCTGATTTTAATAGCATTGCAAGTGCGAAGTGAAGATGAAGGTTAGTTAGCCTGTTAAGCAATTTACAGATTCACACTTCAAATTTAATTCCAGGTTCTGGTTTTCAGTAAACTATGGAATTGTATTCCATGTTATAGGGAATTTCTTAGAAATATCTGTATATACTGTATAACTGTTTAAAAAAATGAACCATACTGACAGGAACAAGTCCAAGATGTAGTAAGTTACAGAAAAAAAGCAAACACCAGAACTTTAAATTTGTGTAGTATTATCCCATTTCTTTTTTCCACTTTAAAAGCTGTACATTGTAAACAATGTTATGTGGTTAGTTCATTTTCAGCAAAGGTGCTGAGACCATTCAGTGGAGGAAAGGACCATCTTTTCAACAAATGATGGTGGGAAAACTGGATATCCACATACAAAAGAATGATGTTGGACTCTTAGTTTACACCATATACAAAAGTTAACTCAAAATGGATCAAAGACCTAAGCTTGACAGCTAAAACTATAAAACTCTTAGAAGAAAACATTAGGAAAAATATTCATGCATTGGATTTGGTAATATATATAGCAAATATATATATATATATATATATATTTGGCAATATGTATAGTTTTATAGCTATGACACTAATACCACAGGCAACCAAAGAGAAAATAGATAAATTGGGCTTCATCAAAATTAAGAACTTTGTACATCAATGGACACTATCAAGAAAGTGAAAAGACAATCTACAAATGGGGTAAAATTTTGCGAGTCATATCTAAGGGATTAATATGTAGAATATATATATAACTCAACAACAAAAAAAACAATTCAAAAATGGGCAAAGAACTTGAAAGACATTTCTCCAAAGAAGATATACAAATAAACGCATGAAAAGATGCTCAATGTTATTAGCCATTAGGGAAACACAAATCAAAACCACAATAAAATACCACTTCATACCCATTAGTGTGGTTATTATGAAAAAAACAAGTGTTGGTAAAGATGTGGAGAAATTGGAAACCTTCTTCTGCACTGCTGGTGAAAATATAAAATAGTATAGCCACTGTGGAAAACAGTTTGATGGTTTCTCAAAAGGTTAAATATGGAACTACCATATAACCCAGCAATTCCATTCCTAGGTATATATCCAAAAGAATTGAAATCACAGTCTTGAAGAGATATTTGTACATTAATGTTCATAGCAGCATTGTTCATAGTACAGCCAAAAGGTGGAAGCAAGCCAAGCATCTGTTGACAGATGAATGGATAAACAGAATGTATATACATGTAGCATATATATTTTCTAGTTTGTTATCTCTATAACAATTATACCCAGTGGTTAAGTTCGCACATTCCGCTTCAGCGGCCTGGGGTTTGCTGGTTCGGATCCCAGGTGTGGACTTGGCACCACTTGGCAAGCCATGCTGTGGTGGGCATCCCACATATAAAGTAGAGGAAGATGGGCACGAATGTTAGCTCAGGGCCAGTCTTCCTCAGCAAACAGGAGGATTGGCAGCAGATGTTAGCTCAGGGCTAATCTTCCTCAAAAAGAAAAACAAAGCCACAATCAATTAGTATAGTGATGGATGGATGGTATAAACTAGGTTAATGTTATTCATTCAGGCGTCATCAATTTCTTGAGCAACTACTATGTGTTAGGCCCAATGTTGGCACTGGGAGTACAGTGATAAACAAGATTTGCTTCTACATTGAACTTACAGGCAGGTTTTAAGTAGGTTTTCTTTTGTCCATATCCTTAAATTTTTTGAAATGAAGTAAATAAGACAGGAAATACCAAGAGTAAGTTGACTCTCTATACTCGAGGAACTGAAATCAGAATGTAGTTTGTGTGACAATCTAATATGCCCTTGATCAACAGAAAAGGTTGAAATTCTATTTTGCCCGTCAATATTGGAGAGACTTTTTACTATTAAGCTTGTGATAAGGCGTTATTTTTAAAGTAATAATTAGGTGAAAAGTTACTTTAAAGCTTAAAAATTCAAATCTTCAATCACGAAGTAAATCTCTTGGGAGGAAACCTGCTAGTTCTTTGAAAGGTGGCTAGCAATGAGGCAGTCAATGGAGAGAGCTCAATCGGATAATGATTTGGGACTGTCAGTCACCAAGGCGGCCTGTGGGTGTTCTGTAGCCTGTTATGCTGACTATTCCTGTATTACCAACCTGCAGTTATCAAAGCTTCTATTTATAAATTTTAAAAAATAATAATTCTAGGAAAAATGAGGATTCAGGATCCTTGTGACTTTATGCCAATGAGAGGTGTTTGTGGCTCTTCAATACTGGCTTCATTGTGACAGTTTTATTATTTATTTTCCTTGAGGGGAGGAGAAAAGCCATCTGGTCAGTGAAAGCTATTATGTTTTTGATTTTTAGCATAAGTTGGCTTGAAGAATGTTTTAGTGCAGTAGAAAAAGCAAACCCTTTTACCAGGTACTGAAACATGTTTTTCCTATTAGCCTGTGTTTGTTTACCCTTCTCACACAGGATGTATTCTGAAATAATAGGTAGAAGTATTTGAAACAAATGTTGCTTTCTTTTGTAGATTGTCTTAACAGAGCAATTCTTGTAAAATAGCCGGTATTCTCAATCCTTGTATTAACTCTTTTGGAAATATCATTAGGGAAACCAAAGATAGAAATAATATTGTGATCTCTAGGGTTACCTTAAGTTAGAGAGAAAACCAGATAATTCTATGAGTGAGCTTTTTGGTGAAGATAAGTGTAATACTGTCATCTATTAAAGTAGATAAAAGATTTAAGTAGTTCAAGCTTTTTTGGTACATTGCCTTAGTTTTAAATTAAAGGCTCCTCTTTCCAGTCCTTGAATGAGTTGCTCTTTAGAAAATGGTACTCTTCTGTTTTACTCCTGAGATGTACGTACTAGGATTTCTTTATTCCCTTCTTCCCAAGTAATTTTAGCTAATGTTTAAAGCTAAGTATATAATCTGAAAATAAAGATGAATTTCCTAGTCCTATAATAGTTCTAATACTAAAATTTAGAAGTTTGGTAAATTAGTATAAGTTGTGTTTATCAGAAGAACTGGCTTTAATATGTATACGTCAGTATATTTATAAGTTGATAATGTTTACGTAACTTTTAAAAATGAAAGAATCTTTCTTTGACAGTAAAAATATTTTCTTTTTCAATCTATACCTTAAAACACAGTAAAACTAACTGAAAACCCAGGTGCAGATGTTTTCATTCATGTTGAATGAGGTGAGGTCTGAT
Organism: Equus quagga; assembly: GCF_021613505.1. Lineage (NCBI taxonomy): Eukaryota > Metazoa > Chordata > Mammalia > Perissodactyla > Equidae > Equus > Equus quagga. The sequence continues at coordinate 58,120,788 of NC_060268.1, read as the reverse complement.
GTGATATGATGAGACAGGACATGACGTGGCTAAGAGCTTTGGAATCAGGCATATCTGAGTTTGAGTTTTCTGTCTGCCTCTTCTTAGCTGTGGTAGTGTTAGGCAAATTACTTAACATCTCTAAGCTTTATTTCTCTCCTAGGTAAAGTGAGAATAATACCTATCTCATAGGATAGTTGTTAAATAAGATATCCCAGGTGAAGCGTCTTATATAGTACCTGTGTGTGGTAGGCACTCACAAGATGCTCTTGGGGCTGGCCCCGTGGCCGAGTAGTTAAGTTTTCATGCTCCACTTTGGCGGTCCAGGGTTTCACGGGTTGGGATCCTAGGCATGGACATGGCACCGCTCATCAGGCCATGCTGAGGAGGTGTCCCAAATAGCACAACTGGAAGGACCTACAACTAGAATATACAACTGTGTACTGGGATGCAGCTGTATACTGGGGGGCTTTGGGGAGTAGAAGAAGAAAAAAGATTGGCAACAGATGTTAGCTCAGGTGCCAATCTTTAAAAAAAAAAAAAAAGAAGATGCTCTTACTACTGTAAAAACCCAATTTAGGGGCTGGCCCCGTGGCCGAGTGGTTAAGTTCGCGCGCTCCGCTGCAGGCAGCCCAGTGTTTCGTTGGTTCAAATCCTGGGCGCGGACATGGCACTGCTCATCAGACCACGCTGAGGCAGCGTCCCACATGCCACAACTAGAAGAACCCACAACGAAGAATATACAACTATGTACCGGGGGGCTTTGGGGAGAAAAAGGAAATAATAAAATCTTTAAAAAAAAAAAAAAAACCCAATTTAGAGCTGTGAATTAAGCCCTAAAGTTCTGGTAGTTAAAAAGTTATACTTAGGGAGCTTTAAATATTACCAGAATGATGAAGTACTAACAGCTTTCAGGATATATGAATTGTCTTTTAGGCTTGAACTCCCCACTTTGACCTCCTCCAGTTGATGGAATTCAGTTATCTTTACTGAAAATAATGAAGGATGAAGCTTAAAGCTGATCGTATACACTTGTAGAATTCAAATAAAAGCCTGCTGTGCTGCTTCTGAGTGTATAGCTATAGCCGTATCCTAGTAAATGTAAAATACCGTCAAAGACCTTTTGAATTCGTGTTGCTCCATTCTCCTTAAAATAAATAACTTTTGTTTTGTTTTATTACAACTTAGCTGTGGAGAATGATTACAGGAAAAACAGTGCCCACTGTTTGAGATATCACAAAAATTGAAAGGAGCAAAAGAGTTCTGTATTAAATTTTGTATTAATCAAGTTCTCATGGTTCAGATACTTCTTTGTGTTCAAAAGTTACCCTGCCTGACACATTAGAGAGCGTTGGACTGCATAATAATAAATTTTACCTCACATGGTAATTCAGCAGTATCTTCTTGACAAAACTTGAATGTATATATATACATGAAAATATATTCCTACTTCCTAAAAGGATAAATTCTCTTGTGATAATCTTTGTATTTGTTGCACAGTCAGCGATGAGTCTTAAGAAGCTTTGAGGCAACTGGATAGGGTTCGTTTGTAATCTCAGGTTACAAGAGTATGCTGTCGGGGCCGGCCCAGTGGCACAGCAGTTAGATGCACACATTCTGCTTCTCGGCAGCCCGGGGTTCGCTGGTTCAGATCCTGGGTGCAGACATGGCACCGCCTGGCCAGCCATGCTGTGGCAGGCGTCCCACATATAAAGTAGAGGAAGATGGGCACGGATGTTAGCTCAGGGCCAGTCTTCCTCAGCAAAAAGAGGAGAATTGGCAGCAGATGTTAGCTCAGGGCTAATTTTCCTCAAAAAAAACCAAAAAGACGAGTATGCTGTCTTAGGGCAACAATATACTTCTCTTCCTTTATAATCATTGTAATGTTTATAAAAGCACAGTGGTGTAAGTCACAGGCTCCTGAGTCAGGCTGCCAAGTATCCTGGCTCCACTTCTTCCTAGTTTTGTGATCTTAGGCACCTTCCCTGGTCTCATCTGTGAAATGAGGATAATAGTAAAAATATTACTATCTCGGGCCGGCCCCGTGGCCAAGTGGTTAAGTTCGCACGCTCTGCTTCAGTGGCCCAGAGTTTCGCCAGTTCGAGTCCTGGGCACAGACATGGGACTGTTCATCGAGCCATGCTGAGGCAGCATCCCACATGCCACAACTGGAAGGACCCACAACTAAAAATACACAACTATGTACCAGGGGGCTTTGGGAGAAAAAGGAAAAATAAAATCTTAAAAAAAAAATTACCATCTCATAAGGTTTTGGAAGGATTTAATGAATTAATGTATTTAAAGCACTTAAAAAGTGCCTGGCACATAAGGGCTCAGTAAATTTTAGATGTTATAGCTGTTGCTATTCTACAGTGTGACAGATGTGAACTATTTCCAGTTTTTCATTATGTCCTATGAAGTGAATGCAGAGAATAGTAAAATCTATTGGGAAAGAGTGACTTTGTATTAGGAATACTAGAAGGAATCTATTCCTTTTGCACTACTATGTAAGCTATAAAATGAGACAATAAGCAGATAATAACCCTTTGAAAGAAAGAAGAGACTAAATGTAACTTTAAACATTCTAATCAGAAGGGTGGAATTGTTTATATGTTTAGCCAATGATTAACAAATAATTCTTTGAGATTGGGCAAAAGTTAATAAAAAGGGTGGTACTTTATTTAATGTTGTAGCAGATTTTCAACAGCAGCTCTTCAAGTTACTAATAAATATAGTGGAACAGTAAAGACTCATTCATGACAAAAGCAAGAGGAAGGTAAGAGTGTAATGCATTTTATATTGCTACAATTAAAGCAGAGCAGTATCTTAAACTTTAGAGTAACTGAGTTTAAACTTAGTTTGCATATACCAAGTGAGAGAGTAGTATGTGCCTGAGATGAAAAAGGCTTAACTGTTGGCACCTTGGGGAAAAAGAACCAGCTGTCTTTTTGGCTAGTTCATGCATAAAAGTAAGAAAGAGAAACCTGTGTGTGGGAATATTCATGTTGTAAGCTTTTTTTTAAAAGATTTTATTTTTCCTTTTTCTCCCCAAAGCCCCCCGCTACATAGCTGTGTATTTTTAGTTGTGACAGCTTCTAGTTGTGGTATGTGGGACACCACCTCAGCATGGCCTGATGAGTGGCACTATGTCCACACCCAGGATCCGAACTGGTGAAACCCTGGGCCGCCGAAGCGGAGCGCCCAGACCCAACCACTCGGCCACGGGGCCAGCCCCCATGTTATAAGCTTTTGTGCTCCACGAGAGGAGAAAATTATGTTATAGAATGGGGATTTAAGAAGGTGAAAGATATTTACTACTTAGGTAATTGAGTTGAGAAAAAGGAATAAAAATACAATGAAATAATACAGTGCTTAGCAGGCACTCTCATGAGATTTGTTAGTGCCTTGTGTGGCTTAACAATAAGTTAGTGGGAAATACAGGAATAGAATTCAGGCTTTATGTACAGAATCATTATAACCCCAACTGCCCTTCCTCTTTCCCCACTGTATTGGCTGGCTTGCTTGCTCAAGGAAAGTTTAATGATATGATCATTTCATAATGGGAAAGCTTTACCAGTATTAATGTTAAGTCTTTGACTAGATGCTTTTAATTGAAATTTGCAGTGTCTGTGGTGGCCTTAACCTAGCGCAATATCAAAAGCAGCTGCATTCATCATCAGGCCATGGACTTGTAATTGTCTATGGTATATCATAGCCTTTTTCCTTTATAAACGCATCTGTTCGTCATATAAATGCTTGCATTATCTAATGTGGAATAACCTTTTGTTTTGAATGCTTAGAATAATACATTAATTTGTTCTCATTTGGATTTGAAATTGAAAAATGGGAATTTTCAATTGCGTAAGAAACAGAAATGAATTAAATTTATCTAGTTAACATTTCTAACCATGATATTCTGAACTTCTCTGTAGAAAGCATCATTACTTCAGACTCTCACCTTTCATATTGACTTGTTTTTAATGCTGGAGTGAACCAAGATCCTTTTTAGTTTAAACAGGGTACTTTTCTCGTGTTTCATGGGTTCCCATCCTTGTTTTTGGCAACATAGATTATTTATGCTAAAAAATTTAAAAGCTTTATTTTGAGCTTAACGACTTTAGACCAGAGGTTGCAAACTGGTGTCTTGGACATTGTTTAAAATTCTAAAAAATTAATTGCCAGCATATAGAAAATGGCAAAATTTATTGAAATTTCAGTACTTAGCAACTCTTAACAAATCAGAGCTGGCAACATTGGGCCTGTATTCTTATATGGCAGAACTCAACAGGAGCTGAGAGCTGGGACGTCCACTATTCACTTTATCACTATGCACTTTTGAAGTAGTCGTCACTCATTACATTCGATATCTGGTCCTTCTCAGCATTGCAACTTATGCATCAATGAGTTTGTTTCTTGATGTGTGCCTGTTTCAGTAGAGTTATTTGGAGAATCATAAAAAGCCCTGGTCTGCTTGGGTCATCACTTAGTTTTGTTTTGTTTGTTTAAGCCTTTAGACAAGTAGTATTTTCCTTCTATGATTTTAATTTATTCAAGAGAAAGGTATTACATTTTATGTCTGTAACTTAAATACAAGGAGATAAGCATGATAAATTAAGCTAACTTTGAAACAAACTTACAATAATTTAAAATCCAAATAAGTATGCTTTCTTAAAGTAATCATGTCAAGAGGCCAGTTATTCTAAAAGTGCTACTCAAAACATTTTTGAAAAAAAAATGATGGCATATTTCTTTTGAGTATTCCCAGGAATGTCAGATTTTTATCCTTTCAGAGTAGATACGTTTTAGTAATACTTGAAAGGTATGTATAATTTGTCAAGAAAATAAAATGTGACAAATTTTATGAAGTAGCAAGAAGTCAGATTTTATCCAGCTTCACAGTAAATTTGAACATTTGTTCAAAGTAAATAATTCTCCAGGAAAGAAGATATTATAAATACAGGTTTATACTCATTAGCCTTCAACCTTTACCCCCTCCCCCCCAAAAGTAAGGAAGAAAACTTCATCAGGTGATGAAAATTGATAACAACCCTAATTTAATGCCACAAATTTCAAGGAATATTTTCCAGGAACAGTATACTTTGAACCAGATTGAAAGAAATTCGTTTGCAATTATCCTTCCCAAGAGGACCACACAGTATTGTCAGAACCACATAAAGTTTGAAAACTCTTGCTAAAATGTCACAAAAAGAAGAACGTTAGGTACATGACTCAGTTGTGTCTTGAGGCCACAACAGCAAAGTCATAAAGGAAGTATATAGGATTTATTCATATTATTTGTAGAAGTATCTGTATAAATACATATTTTCCCTCCTTTCTGATAAAAGCTTTTAATATCACAATCGGGTTACTTCTACATTAAGAAGTCTCCACCTTGGGGGCCAGCCCCGTGGCCTAGTAGTTATGTTTGCAGGCTCAGCTTCTGGGACCCAGGGTTTCCCTGGTTTGGATCCTGGGCGCGGACATGACACTGCTCATCAGGCCACGCTGGGGCAGCGTCCCACATGCCACAACTAGAGCAACTCACAACTAAAATATACAACTATGTACTGTGGGGCTGGGGAGTAGGTGAGAAAAAGCAGAAAGAAAAGAAAAAAGATTGGCAACAGTTGTTAGCTCAGGTGGCAATCTTTAAAAATGAAGTCTCCACCAAATTTACATAAACAAGATTTAGAGGTGAGGGCCAAAGCCAGGAGAAACAGTCTCATATGAGTTTTTCTCAGCTAGATAGCACTTGCTTTAGGCCCTAGCTCCCTGCCCATCCCTGTCAGGCAGTAAAATGAATGAAACAACTAGAGAAACTGAAAGTGTTTACCAGGTAAATAAACTCAGGAAAAACCAATTGCGCTAATTGTGGGCTAAAGATAGACCCAGTTTGCTACCTCCGAGTTCAAAAATTATTTTTAAAACAGAGATATGCTTTAAATTGATTAATCATATGATTTGGGAATTATATCTTAATAAAGCTGCTTTGAAAAAACACAAATGAGATCCCATGGAAAAATTTTGCCATAAAAAGGGGCATAAATCTATTATTCAAGTAATGATGAACATCAGTGTGGGAAACAGAAGAAATTTTAAGTCACTCGAGGGAGAGAGAATTAGGCTGGCTCCTAGCAAAAATTTGTGGACTTATTTAAGAATCACCACACACTTTTGTTTTTTATTGTTTCAGGAGGAAGTTGTGAGGCCAGTGCACTTTTGACTCAATGGGGTTGAATGGGTGAGTAAGTGAGTGTAGAGTCCTTTGGTAAGTGTGGCAGATTGGGAGAGAGCTCAGGCTTTGGATTCCTGACTGAGTTTGCCTGTGTGATTTAGTCAGTGAGTATAAGCTCTCTGAGCTTCAATTTTCTTGTCTATGACAAGGAATAATTTTCTTTTATCAAGGCAGGTAAGTCCAGGTTAACTTCACTGAATAGGTCACACAGCCCCCCAAGTCACTTATTTTTAAAATGTAAACTCTCTTTTATAAACCTAAATCTCTTAAGTGTAAATGTTACTCCCCTGCTTTAAATACTTAAATGGCTTCTCATTGCCTATCAGCAACCTATAAAATCCTCAGTGATGGACTCCTGCTGTCTCTTTACCTTGCACACTGTAATCTCCAGCCTTGCTGATCTTTTACCAAGAGCCTTTCTTTACAGGCTGTTCTTCTCTCTGGAGGCTCTATTCCTAGTTCTTGATAAGGTCAGCTCCTACTCATCCTTGAGGGCACTGTTTAAATGTGGCTTTTCTTTTTTTGCTGAGGAAGATTAGCCCTGAGCTAACATCTGTGCCAGTCTTCCTCTACTTTATATGTGAGCTGCCTCCACAGCATGGTTGATGAGTGGTGTAGGTCCGCACCTTGGATCCGAACCTGCAAACCTGGGCTGCCAAAGCAGAGCAAACTTAACCACTATGCCACAGGGTGGGCCCCTAAATGTGGCTTTTAATAAAGGCCTTAATCACTCTCTAAGGCTCTCCCTTTTGATTTCCCCATAATCTTTATTTTAGTAGACCTTTGTTTTCTTTGTAGCATGGTCCAGATTTGTAGTTCTTTTATTCATGTGATTATTTGTGGTGCCCTTTTCTAGCCTATTAACGCTGTGAGCGAGCACAGGAACGATATATACGTTGAGTTTACTGTTATATCCCTGATGACTATTCTAGTTTTAGACACGTAGGAGGCACTCACTAAGAGTTGATTGAATTGAGAACTCCTCTTTGGATAAATACAGGTGCTTATATTTTTCCTTTTTGATACCTGGACATTAAGTAAACTCCTCCAGTAATTGTTATACATCTTTAAGGTTCTTTTATATAGAGATAATATTTAAAAATGTGTGCGTTTTGTTTTTAAGACTTTAGTGTTTAGAGAAGTTTTAGGTTCACATGAAAATTAAGAGGAAAGTACAGAGATTTCCCATATTCCTCCTGCCTCCACATTCCTCCTGCCTCCACACATGCATAGCCTCCCCCATTATCAACATCCTTCACCAGAGTGGTACATTTGTTAGAACTGATGAACCTACATTGACACATCATAATCACCCAAAGCCTATAGTTGACATTAGGGTTCACTCTCTATGGGTTTGAATGTATGTATAATGACATGTCCACCATTATAGTATCATAACATAGCAGTTTCTCTGCCCTAAAAATCCTCTGTGATCCATCTGTTTATCCCTCCACCACCTCCCCCTGGCAACCACTAATCTTTTACTGTCTCTGTCGTTTTGCCTTTTCCAGAATGTCATATAGTTGGAATCATACAGTATGTAGCATTTTCAGATTGGCTTCTTTCACTTAGTAAATGCATCTAAGTTTCCTCTGTGTCTTTTTGTGGCTTGATAGCTCATTTCTTTTTAGTGTTGAATAATATTTCATTGTTTGGGTGTACCACAGCTTATTTATCCATTCACCTACTTAAGGATATTAGAGCCCTTAGCATATTAATAATACATATTTTAAATTCCTGATCTGATAATTTTATCATTCTTTCCATGTCTGGTTCTGATATTTGCTCTGTCTCTTCAAATTGTGTTTTTTGCCTTTTATTATGCCTTCTAATTTTTTCTTGATAGCCAGACATGATGTACCCGGTAAAAGGAACTGCTATAAATAGGCCTTTAGTAATAACGTGGTGAGGTATGAGGGGAGGGGAAGCATTCCGTAGTCCTATGATCAGATGTAAGTCTTTTAGTGAGCATATTTCTCTGGACTGTGAGCTTCACAAGTGTTTCTCAGGGTTTTTTTCTCTCCCCTTATGTGGAACTGGATGGCTGGAGTAGTTTGGAGTTGGGTGTTTCCCTTCTACCATGTAGAAGGCTAGAGGGGGCTAGAGTTGAGTAGTTTCCTTCTCCCAGGTCAGTTAGGCTCTGCTAAATACCCCAGCAGCTTAAGCTCTCGGTAACTAGTTTCTCCAGAGGACATGCCTTCTTGAGAACAGAGTCCTCTGGCATATTTCAAAATGATTCATTTTCTCCTTCCCCTGCTGGAAGCACAAAAGGATTTTTTTCTTCGGTGTTTACTGTCAGAACCTGGTCGAGGTACTGGAGGTAAATCTCACAAAATTGTGGGGCCCTTCCTATGATTGGGTCCCCCTGGAAGCTTTAACTCTTACAGTTGTCCACACTGAGTCTCCAGATATTCATCAATTACAGTTCAGGTTTTCCTGCCCCAGCACTGGTTCCACTGAGTATTCCGATTTTCTGCTCCAGTAAGTTGTGACTCCTGTATTCACTTGTCTCTCTCCAATATTGGGGGTAGTGGTTTGCTCCATGTTCTCCCCTCTCTGATGGAGGCAAGAAGAGTTGTTGACTTTTCAGTCTCTTAAGCTTTTTACTTGTTAGAGTGGTGACTTCCAAGCTCCTTATATGTAGAACTGGAAACCAAAAGTCCCTGGTATATCTTTTTCTTTTTATTTATTTATTTACTTTTTGGTAAGGAAGATTCTCCCTGAGCTAGATTTGTTGCCAGTCTTCCTCTTTTTTTTTGCTTGAGCAAGATTCACCCTGAGTGAAATCTGTGCCAGTCTTCCTCTATTCTGTATGTGGGATGCCTCCACAGCATGGCTGATGGATGGCGTAGGTCCACGCCCAGGATCTGAACCCATGAACCCAGGCCGCCTAAGCGGAGCATGGAACTTCAACCACTCAGCCACGGGGCTGGTCCTTTTTTTTCCCCAATCATTCTTTAAATCTTTTTTCCCTCTGGTAAAAGATAGTAAGTTTCAGATATGTCCCTTTTCTTGTAGGAGAAGGTAAATCAAATGGAGGGAAGTAAATTTCTGTCAAGGCTGAGAATAAAAATGTGGATTTCTACCCTTAGTCTTCTGCCTCACCAACTGTGTGCCTATGTTAAATAGGCTGTTTTTGCATGGCCTGGAGAAAAACATAAGAGCTAAATATTGATTATGGCAGAGAAACTCCCAGATAAAAAAACTTAGAATTGGATTTTAAACAAAACCAGTGTCTTGGTTGTTAGTCTTTATCTTCTGATGCTCTATTATGCCATCTAGGATGGGTAAAAATTTGGGTCATAATTTTCTAATGACCAGTGCCTTTTCTACAATAATAACACGTTCAGTGTAATTAAGGCAAGGTATAATTGTCATGGTACTTGGGATTATTATGTTTTTCTTTCTCTTCAGAATGATGGCAGGGATTATGATCTCTTGGATTTGCTCTTTTCAACTTTGTTAAATGTCTCCTTTGTTTGAAAACCAAGATTGAGAACTCATGCATTCATTTATGTATTTCTTTGTTCATTAAATATTTGAGAAACTCCTATGCCAGGCCCTATGAAAAAAATGGTAAATGAGACAGTTTCTACCTTTACAGATGTAATACACAAGTGAATAAGCAATTACAGTGTACCGTAATTAGTGCTATGGTGGGGTGCTAAAAGTACAGAAGAGGGGCATGTAACACAGAGTTGAGGAGTCAGGAAAAGTTTTCCAGAGAAAGAGATATTTTAAGGTAAAAGCTAAAAAGGAGCATAAATCAACCTAAAGAACAGAGATAAAAGAGGGATCCAGGCTAAGGGCCCGTTGGAGGAAATGAAGTTTGGTGTTCATTAACCTAAACTGTAACATAGGGGGAGGATTTAATTGAAATGAAGCTGGAGAGGTAAAGCAAGTGCCAGATCAGGAAGGACTTTGAGCTTCTTAAAGGATTTTACCTTTCTTCTAAGAGCACTGGAAAACCACTGAAGGCCTTTGAGTTGGAAGATGACGTGATCAGACTTGCATTTTGGAAAGTTCCCTATGGGTATGATGTTGCACAAATTGGAATGGAAAGGTAAGAGAGTTGAGAGGAGAAACCTGGAAGCAAGGAGATCAGTTAAGAGATTCTGTTCCATCTTGGTGGGAGAATGGTTTCTTTGCCAAGGTGCCAAGAATGAAGATGGAGAGAAGCTTATAGATTTGAGAGTTAAAAGAGCTAAAATTGACAGTTCCTTTGTGTCCTGTTTAGGTTACTGGGTAGGTGGTTAATGGTATTGGTTATTGAGATAAGAACCCAAGAGAGGAAAGTAGGTTTGAGGTTTTCTTGGGGAGAAGAGGGGTGTGGTGGGAGTAGTAGGAACCAAGAGAAGATGAGTTTAATTGAGACTGTTGAATTTGAGGTGTCTGAATTTTCCATATTTAAGTAGAAAAATTGAGTATGCCCCTGAATATATAGATCTCAACCTCTGAAGAAAGATGATAGCTGGAAATGTAAATTAGAATTTATCAGCATATAAATGAATATATGATATGAATGCTTAGAACAATGCAGCAGTGTCTGGGAACAGTGTGCTTTACGTAACGTATGCTTAATAAATATTTGTTGAATGAATGCATGACCAGAAGGGATGGGAGTTGTTTTGAGTGAGAAGAGAGGCAGGCTTGGGCCAGTACACGGAGGAAATGAAACAATTCAAGGACCGGCTGAGTAAGAAAGAGCAGCCAGAGAGAGAGGAGAAAAATCAGGAGAGAGTGACAGCGTGAACTCAGAGGAGAAAGAGTATTCTAAGAAAGAACAAAAGGTCACCAGTGTCAGGAGATCAGGAAGATATGGACTGAAAAGTGTTCCTTGGATTTAGCCTCCAGGATGTAAAGGTTTACTTGAGGAGGAGAATGATAGTAATGGTTTGGGAGGATGGGATTACAAAGCCTATTGTGGAGCGTTCAGGTATGAGGAAATGGAAATAGTGAGTGAGGACAACTCTTCAGCTTGGTTGTGAAGGGCCTGTGGGAGAGAGAGGATGATAGCTGGACAGGAAATAATGATCAAGAGATGAGTGTTGTATCTTGTGTTTTTGTGGGGTTTTTTTGAGTTCATAATAGTTTACATCATTGTGAATTTCAGTTGTATGTCTTGGATTTTTAATGGGAAGACTTTGAGCATGTTTAAGTGTTCATTGTAGGAAGTTGGCAGAGAGGAAGAGGATAAAAATATAGGTGAGAGAAATAATACAGTGAAGTTTAAAAGTGATTTGCCTTGGGCGGGAGGGCCACCTCTCTTATATGACACAGGAAGAAGCTGAAGTAAAGATAGGTAGCTTTGCAGGCAGGTTTTGCTAGTTTGGTGTTAGAAAATTGAGGGAATTTGCATCTTTCATCAACAGATTTTTTGTTTCCTTTAGCTGACAAAATAAAAATTTTAATAACTAAAGTATTACATGCTTATTTAAAATTATTTATAATGCGCAAGTGTAAAATGAAATTTAAAGTTTCATTCTTTGCTCTTTAATCCTGCTCTTCAGAGATTAGTGTTCAGTTTCTCATCTATCCTTTTGAATTTCTTTTTAAGTACATGCAAACTATATTCACACAAGGGAGGTTGAAAAAGGATTTTAAATATTAATTATTTTGTTTTTTTTAATTGGCCTCATAATATACATATTATTGTACAACAGGCATTTTTTTACTTAATACATTTGGCTCTCTTTCCAGAGCTAGCATATTATGGATTTACCTTTTTTCTTTTCAGTACCTATACACTGTTCCATACTATGGATATACTGTAATTTAACCATTTTGCTAGCCCTGGACATTTCAGTTGACTGTAGTTTCTTGCTATTGAAAATAATACTCAGTGGATGTCCTTATTACTTTTGTAGAGTCAAATCATAGTCAGGGTTTGGTTCTAAAGTTATCACATGAGATTAATATCATGTGTAGTTCAGATATACCGCCTTCAAATAAATCCAGTGTGGTCAATTTTTCCTCCAACATTGGATCAAATTGTTATTTCTTCAGCTGAGCACCAGATAAAGTTTTAGTGCATTCTGGGGATATATTGTACAAAAATATGTGTCTCTTCAAACAATAAAACTACATTCCTTGTTGTGAGATTCACATACAGTCAGAGCCGATATGAATGTAGTGTAAGGGAACAAGATTCCTTTCTCTGGTTTATTGCACTATGAACCAATCCTTTATTGAATGTAATGGTAGGTGAGATTGGGCTTCACTATTTTCCTTTTTTTTTTTTTTTGCCAAGGGCATAAAGTTTGTGTATATATGATATAACTCCCTTATTTTTAGCACACTTGTCATGAATTTCTGTACTTATGTATGGATTGTTCAAAATGAGATTTAAAAGTCAAAGGGATTGCAGCTAAGTTTTTAAATTGTGTAATTATTCTCCAATAATGTTATGCCAGCCTATACTTCTTCCAGTAGTAGATGTGGCTTCTATTTCCTGTGTAAAGTAGATCATCTGCTAAGGATAAGGAGGCAGGTAGCAGAAGGACTGTTCAGCATGATTCAGGGTTCCAATGAATTAAGAATCCACATATTTATAGTGATATTAGTTGTGACGTTTTTCTCTACCAGTGCTTAGCAGAGCCCGGGTGTGGATACAGAGAAGGTGAGTAGTTAGATTCACACAGGATAGGGGCTTTGGCATAATACTGCTCGAAGTGATAATTGCAGAATCTTATCAGATTGGAGAAGAAAGTTAGGTCTAGAAGGGGCTGGTAGAGAGTTGAGGACCCTCAGAGGTTGATGAAATCACAGAATAAGTATAATGGAAGTAATTGAGTGAGAAACCTGGAAGGCAAATAAAATCAAAGTGACACTGTGTTTTACATCAACCTGTTATTTTTACTTGAAGAATGGGCAGCCCTTCTAAAAATGTATAGCAACAAACTGTTTTGCTACAGTCTGCAAACATATTAAAAATGTATGGAACAAACTAATTTATGAGAATGACGTTAGTTCTTTTCACTGAAAGTGGAAGATGTAAACCCAAAGATAATTCATTTCATTTTAATTTACTTTTTTAGTTGTAGGATGCAGTAATTGCTACAGATATACAATAAACAGCATTTAAAAAACCCAAGTATTACAGATTAAGTAGACATTGTTTTCTGTGCCTTTTTGGGAAGAATAGTACAAAGAACATTTTTTTCCTCAATCATTTGAGAGTAAATTGCTGACAAGATTTCCCATAAGCTCCAGTGTTTTAGTGTGTATTTCATATGTTTGAGTATATCTAATCTTCAGACTCAAATCGTTTAAGTTTTCCAGTTGTTTTAATAACATCCTTTATAGCAAAACATGCTAAGTATTTTAAGACTAAGTAAATATCCTATTCCTAATCAGACTTTTTTTTGTAAGTTAATTTTTATTGAGTTTATGATAGTTTACTATCTTGTGAAATTTCAGTTGTACATTATTGTCAGTCGTATTGTAGGTGCACCCCTTCACCCTTCGTGCCCACCCTTGACCCCCGCTTTCCGCTGGTAGCCACTAATCTGTTCTCTTTGTCTACACGTTTAACTCCCTCATATGAGTGGAGTCATACAGAGATTGTCTTTCTCTATCTGACTTATTTCACTTAATTCCCTCAAGGTCCATCCATGTTGTTGTGAATGGGACAATTTTATTCTTTTTTATGGCTGAATAGTATTCCATTGTATATATATATACCATATCTTCTTTATCCAGTCATCAGTTGATGGGCACTTAAGTTGCTTCCATGTCTTGGCTATTGTAAATAATGCTGCAATGAACATAGGGGTCCATGGGACTTTTGGAGTTGCTCACTTCAAGTTCTTTGGATAGATACCCAGTAGTGGGATGGCTGGGTCATATGGTATTTCTATTTTTAATTTTTTGAGAAATCTCCATACTGTTTTCCATAGTAGCTGCACCAGTTTACATTCCCACCAGTAGTGTCTGAGGGTTCCTTTTTCTCCACAACCTCTCCAACATTTGTTACTTTTTGTTTTGGTTATTTTTGCCATTCTAATGGGTGTAAGGTGATATCTTAGTGTAATTTTGATTTGCATTTCCCTGATGATCAGCGATGATGAGCATCTTTTCATGTGCCTATTGGCCATCCATATATCTTCTTTGGAGAAATGTCTTCATGTCTCCTGCCCATTTTTTGATCAGGTTGTTTGATTTTTTGTTGTTGAGTTGTGTGAGTTCTTTATATATTATGGAGATTAAGCCTTTGTCGGATATATGACTTGCAAATATTTTTTCCCAATTTGTGGGTTATTTTTTTGTTTCAATCCTGTTTTCCCTTGCCTTGAAGAAGTTCTTTAGTCTGATGAAGTCCAATTTGTTTATTCTTTCTATTATTTCCCTTGTCTGAGAAGACATGGTGTCCGAAAAGATCCTTTTAATACTGATGTCAAAGAGTGTACTGCCTATATATTCTTCTAGAAGCCTTATGGTTTCAGGTCTTACCCTTAGGTCTTTGACCCATTTTGAGTTTATTTTTCTGAATGGTGAAAAAGACTGGTCAATTTTCATTCTTTTACATGCGGCTTTCCAGTTTTCTCAGCACCATTTGTTGAAAAGACTTTCTTTTCTCCATTGTAGGCCCTAAGCTCCTTTGTCAAAGATTAGTTGTCCATAGATGTGTGGTTATATTTCTGGGCTTTCAATTCTCTTCCATTGATGTGTGCACCTGTTTTTGTACCAGTACCATGCTGTTTTTGTTTTGTTTTGTTTTGTTTTCCCATTTTTTTTTATTGAGTTATTGATAGGTTACAATCTTGTGAAATTTCAGTTGTACATTAATGTTTGTCAGTCATGTTGTAGGTGCACCACTTCACCCTTTGTGCCCACCCCCCACCCCACCTTTCCCCTGGTATCCACTAAACTGTTCTTGGTCCATAGTTTTAAATTCCTCATATGAGTGGAGTCATACACAGATTATCTTTCTCTTGCTGGCTTATTTCACTTAACAAAATTCTGTAAAGGTCCATCCATGTTATTGCAAATGGAATGATTTTGTTCTGTTTTGCAGCTGAGTAGTATTCCATTGTATATATGTACCACATCTTCTTTATCCATTCGTCTGTTGATGGGCACTTAGGTTGCTTCCACGTCTTGGCTATTGTAAACAGTGCTGCAATAAACATTGGGGTGCACAGGACTTTTGGGATTGCTGACTTCAGGCTCTTTGGATAAATACCCAGTAGTGGGATGGCTGGATCGTATGGTAGTTCTATTTTTAGTTTTTTGAGGAATCTCCATACTGTTTTCCATAGTGGCTGCACCAGTTTGCATTCCCACCAGCAGTGTATGAGGGTTCCTTTTTCTCCACAACCTCTCCAACATTTGTTGCTATTAGTTTTAGATATTTTTGTCATTCTAATGGGTGTAAGGTGATATCTTAGTGTAGTTTTGATTTGCATTTCCCTGATGATCAGCGATGATGAGCATCTTTTCATGTGCCTATTGGCCATCAGTATATCTTCTTTGGAGAAATGTCTGTTCATGTCTCCAGCCCATTTTTTGATTGGGTTGTTTGATGTTTTGTGATTGAGTTGTGAGAGTTCTTTATATATTAAGGATATTAAGCCTTTGTCAGATATATGACTTGCAAATATTTTTTCCCAGTTAGTGGGTTGTTTTTTTGTTTCAATCCTGTTTTCATTTGCCTTGAAGAAGCTCTTTAATCTGATGAAGTCCCATTTGTTTATTCTTTCTATTGCTTCCCTTCTCTGAGAAGGCATGATGTCCGAAAAGATCCTTTTAATACTGATGTCACAGAGTGTACTGCCTATGTTTTCTTCCAGAAGCCTTATGGTTTCAGGTCTCACCTTTAGGTCTTTGATCCATTTTGAGTTTATTTTGGTGAATGGTGAAAAAGAATGGTCAATTTTCATTCTTTTACATGTGGCTTTCCAGTTTTCGCAGCACCATTTGTTGAAAAGACTTTGTTTTCTCCATTGTATGCCCTCAGCTCCTTTGTCAAAGATAAGCTGTCCATAGATGTGTGGTTTTATTTCTGGGCTTTCAATTTTGTTCCATTGATCTGTGCAACTATTTTTGTACCAGTACCATGCTGTTTTGATTACTGTAGCCTTCTAGTATGTTTTGAAGTCAGGGATTGTGACGCCTCCAGCTTTGTTCTTTTTTCTTAGGATTGCTAGACTTTTTTTTTTTTTTTTAACTTTATTTTTTTCCTTTTTCTCTCCAAAGCCCCCTGGCACATAGTTTTGTATTTTTAATTGTGGGTCCTTCCAGTTGTGGCATGTGGGATGCCGCATCCGCGTGGCCTGATGAAGGGTGCCATGTCCGCACCCAGGATTCGAACTGGCGAAACCCTGGGCCGCTGAAGCGGAGCGTGCGAACTTAACCACTCGGCCACGGGGCTGGCCCCACCTAATCAGACTTTTAATTTACTCAATTATATCTGTGTAAATTCCTGGTTTCCTCTTTGGGACACTGAGGAGTCTTGACACGTCCTCAGTTACTGGGAACCACTGAGAACAAAGAAGGCAACTTAGGCAATCACAAAGATTTGAGAGACAACTAAAAACTAGGGCTTACTGAACAGTAAGTTTCATCTCCTACAGGAGATTACTCCATCAAGATTGGGAGATGTGGCTGTTTTATCTAATGCATAGAAACCATCACAGAGAGTCAAGGAAACTGAAGAAACAAGAATATTTTTCAAACGAAAGAACAAGATAAGACTCCAGAAACAGACCTTAATGAAATAGAGATAAGTGGTTTACCTGATAAAGAATTCAAAATAATGGTCATGAAGATGTTCACTGAGGTCAGGAGTCCTTTAGAATTGAAGGAGAGAGAAACAGTTTTCCATACAAGCAAAAACTGAAGGAGTTCTTCACCACTAGACCAGCCTTACAAGTATTAAAGGGTCTCTTCAAGCTGAAACTAAAGGATGCTAATTAGTAGTAGGAAAATATATGAAAGTATGAATCTCACTGGTAATGGTAAATACATAGTTAAATTCAGAATACTCTTAATGTTATAATGGTGTTGGGTAAATCACTTATATATCTAGTATGAAGGTTAAAAAAGAAACAGTAAAAATAACTATAACTACAATAATTTGTTAGTGGATACACAAAGTAAAAAGATGTAAATCGTGGCATCAAAAACATAAAATGTGGAGCGGCAAGAGTAAAATTATAGAGCTTTAGTTTACACGTTTTTTTCTTTCCTTCTTCTCCCCAAAGCCTCCCAGTACATAGTTGTATATTTTAGTTGTGTGTCCTCCTAGTTGTGGCATGTGGGACGCCACCTCAACATGGCTTGATGAGCGGTGCTAGGTCTCTGCCCAGGATCTAAACCAGTGAAACCCTGGGTTGCGGAAGCAGAGTACACAAAGTTAACCACTCAGCCGTTGGGACGGCCCCTTTAGTTTGCATTTTAACTTAAGTTGTTATCAGCTTAAAATAGACTTATAAATATAAGATGTTTTTACATAAGCTTCCTTTCAACCACAAAGCTAAAACCTATAATAGATACACAAAAGATAAAGGAATCTAAGCATACACTAAAGAAAATCATGAAATCATAAAAGAAGAGACAAAGAGAACAAGAAAGGAACAAACGAATTACAGAACACCCAGAAAACAAAAAAACAGTAATAGTCCATACCTATCAATAATTAGTTTAAATATAAATGAACTAAATTCTCCAATCAAAAGACAGAGTGCCTTAATGCATAAAAAGACAAGACACAATTATATGCTGCCTACAAAAGACGCTTCTGCCTACAAGAGACACACACACAGTGAAAGAGAAGAGATAGAAAACGATATTCTATGCAAATGGAAACCAAAAGAAAGCACTGGTAGCTATATTTATATCAGACAAAGCAGACTTAAGACAAAGATTATAATAAGAGACAACATTGTTATATAATGTGAATCTAACAAGAGGATATAGCTTTTGTAAACACAAAACAACATAGGAGCACCTAAATAGATAAAGTAAATATTAGCAGACCTGAAAGGAGAAATAAATAGCAGCACAATAAGAGTAGGGGACTTCAGTACCTCACTTTGAATACTGGATAGATCACCCAAACAGAATATCATTAAGGAAGCATTGGACTTAAACTACACATTACACCAGATGGACTTAACGGACATTTAAACAACATTCCACACAACAGCAGCAGAATACACATTCTTTTAACTGCACGTGGAACATTCTTCAGGATAGATCATATGTTAGGCCTCAAAACAAGTCTTGATAAATTTAAGAAGATTGAGATTGTATCAAGCATTTTTTCCAACCACAATGATATGAAACTAGAAGTCAATTACAAGAAGAAAACTGGAAAATTCATAAATATGTGGAGATTAAACAAACATGCTACTAAACAACCAAGGGGTCAAAGAAGACACCAAAAGAGAAATCAACGTAGTATTGGAAGTCCTAGCCAGAGCAGTTAGGCAAGAAAAAGAAATAAAAAGCATCCAAATTGGAAAGGAAGAAGTAAAAGTGTCACTATTTGCAGATGATATGATATTATATGTGGAAAACCATAAAGACTCCCCAAAAACTGTTAGAACTAATCAACAAATTCGGTAAAGTTTTAGGATCCAAAATCAATATACAAATCTGTTGCATTTCTTTACACTCATAACAAACCATCAGAAAGAGAAATTTTTGGAAATTCCCATTTACAATTGCATCAAAAGGAATAAAATAGCTAGAAATAAATTTTATCAAGGAGATGAAAGATCTGTATGCTGGAAACTATAAGACATTTATGAGAGAAATTGAGTAAGACACAAATAAATGGAAAGATATCCTGTGCTCATGGATTAGAATATTGTTAAAATGTCCATACCACCCAAAGTGATCTACAGATTCAGTGTCATCCCTATCAAAATTTCAATGGCATTTTTTCACAGAAATGGGAAAAACAATCCTAAACTTTATATGAAACCACAAAAGACCCCGAATAGCCAAAGCAATCTTGAGAAAGAACAAAGCCCAAGACTTCACACTTCCTGGCTTCAAACTATAATACAAAGTTATGGTAATCAAAACAGTATGGTATTGGCATAAGAACGGGCACATAGATGAATGGACTAGAATAGAGATCCCAGAAATGAACCCATGCATTTATGGCCAATTAATTTACAACAGAGGAGTCAAGAATATACTGTTGAAAAATAAAATTCAGCTGAGTAAATTTGAAAATCTAATTGGCTTTATTAAACAATTCATGAATTGGGGAGCATCTCATCTGGCAAGTACAGAGATACTCTGAGATGTTACACAACATGGAAGATTTTTATAGTAAGGAGGATGGGACAAGGAAAGGAAGTCTGAGGGGAAAAATGAAAGTTCATTGGAGGAAAGTAAAAGTTCAGGTAACAATGGCTTCTGATTGGCTGAGCTGTGGCATCTTCCATTGGCTGGGCTTGTTGCTGGACAAGAAGGAAGTCTTCGTTTCTCCTGCTGTAGTAGTAAAGTAGGTGTAGTTCCTGTTTGGGAGTGAAAGGTAGTTCTCTTCCTGTTGGGGCTTGTAACTGACGGCTTCCCATTTGGGAATCCCAATTTTGTAATTGATGAAGAGTGGTAGGGTGTGATAGCTCCCCTACAGGCCCTCCTGACTCCAATTTTAGTTGAAGTTTCCTTGATTAATTTTAATAATACAATGGAGAAAGGATAGTGTCTTCAATAAATGGTGATGGGAAATCTAGACTCCTGTCTCACACCATACACAAAAACCAACTCAAAATGGCTGCAGACTTCAATGTAAGTACCTGAAACCATAAAACTCCCAGAAGAAAACATATAAGGTAAGCACCTTGACATTGGTCTTAGCAATGACTTTTTGAATGTGACATCCAAAGCAAAGGCAACGAAAGCAAAAATAAACAAGTGAACTATGTCAAACTAAAAAGCTTCTGCATAGCAAATAAGAACTATCAATAAATGAGAAGGCAGCCTACAGAATGAGAGAAAATACTTGCATATTATATATCTCATCAGGAGTTAATGTCTCAAATATATAAATAAGTCATACGATTCAATAGGAAAAAAACAATCCGATTAAAAAATGGACAGAGGAACTGAATAGACGTTTACAAAGAAGACGTACAAATGGCCACAAGTACATGAAAAGATGTTCAACTTCACTAATCATCAGGAAAATGTAAGTCAAAACCACAATGTGGTATTACTTCACACCTGTTAGAATGGCTGTCATCAAAAGGACAAGAGATAAGAGTTGGTAAGGATGTGGAGAAAAGGGAACTCTCATGCACTGTTGGTGGGAATGTTAATTGGTGCAGCCACTATGGAAAACAGTATGGAGGTGCCTCAAAAAATTAAAAATAGAACTGTGATATGATCCAACTATCCCACTTCTGAGTATATATCAAAAGGAAAGGAAATCACTGTCTCAAAGAGATATCTGCACCCCCATGTTCTTTGCAGCATTATTTACGAAGCCAAGACATGGAAACAACCTAGGTGCCCATCAAGGGATAAATGAATAAACAAGGTGTGTTATGTATGTGTATATGTACACACAATCATACACGTTCGAATATTATGCATCCATAAAAATGAAGGAAATCCTGCCATTTGTGACAATATGGATGGAACTTGAGGGCCTTATGCTAAGTGAAATAAGTTGGACTGAGACAGACAAATAGTGTATGAGCAATCTCACCTATATGTGGAATCTAAAAAATGAACTCACAGAAACAGAGCACAGATTGGTGTTGCCCAAGGCAGGAGTGGGGAAGGGGAGTGAGAAATGGGTGAAGGTGGTTAAAAGGTACAAACGTGTAGTTAGAAGATAAACAAGTCCTGGGGATATAATGTACAGTATGGTGACTATAGTTAACAATACTGTATCATATATTTGAAAGTTGCTAACAGAGTAGACCTTAAAAATTCTTATTACAAGAAAAAAATTGTAACTATGTATGGTGATGGATGTTAACTAAATTTATTCTGGTAATCTTTTCGCAGTATATACCAATGTCTAATCATTATATGGTACACCTTAATACAATATTATGTCAATTATATATCAATAAAACTGGAAAAAATAATTGTCAGATGGGAATAGACTGAGCAGTGAGGAATGGAGTAGTAAGAATGGAGACATTAATAATTGGAATTTTTGGAAAAGAAACAGTAATAGTACCAGAATCTGTAAACATTGTTTTTCCTTTTAATAATACTCCCATAATGTATTTTGGCTAAAATAAATCAATTTTGATCATTTGTTAGGTTAATTAAAGTGAGGTTCTTATTTTGTCCCCCTTTTTTTTAAAGCTAAAATGAATTTATGGGCCTTTTATTTGTACTTAAATTGTCCCATAATTTTTTTATTGTCCTATAATTTTTGTTAGTTTTTTAGCACACACAAACACAAGCATGTGCAGATATTTTTACTGAATGTTTACTGAATACCGTCTTTGGCTGTGATGCTGCTTTTGAAATTTATCCTATCTTCTAAACATTGAGTTAGGCTTTTTTTTTTCCCCCTAAGATTGGCACCTGGGCTAACAACTGTTGCCAATCTTTTTTTTTTTTTTTTTTCCTGCTTTATTTCCCCAACCCCGACCCCTGTACACAGTTGTATATCTTAGCTGCAGGTCCTTCTAGTTGTGGGATATGGGACGCCGCCTCAACGTGGCGTGATGAGTGGTACCATGTCCGCACCCAGGATCCGAACCCTGGGCCACCGCAGCCAAGCGCGCGAACTGAACCACTCGGCCACGGAGCCGGCCCCGAGTTAGGCTTTGATCTCATTCTTCAGGGAGCCTACAGTGGGAATTTCAGATATTGTTGCAGTCACTGTTGGGAACTCAATGTAAGGGGAATTGTGCTGGAAGCTCTGGGAGGAATTTTCATCCTCACCAAAAAAGATGAATGACGAGAAAGTCTTTTGCTATTGCCCTCTTATTTCTATTCTGGACGCTGCTGTGGGAAGTGATACCCAAAGCTGAAACTTGTGACCAAGAGACTGGAAGCATTAGGATCAAAGCCAACATGTGGCAGATGAAGGAATAGTAGAAGAAAGAGTCTGGTGACTTTGGAGATTCTTTAAAGTTATATACTTACCAGGTGATCCAGCAGTCCTACACCTACAAACAGTTTCATCATAAGTTATATCAGAAGAGAGAGATTTGGAAGCCTGACAGTCTCTTGTCTTGACTATCAACAAAGGCTGAGCATGTTTTGATTTTAAAATTTAATTATTTATATGCCTCATTTTTGACAGTTCAAATATCTGAGAATCTGAATTAACAAACCATAAATCAGTGATTTATTTTCACTTGACAGATTCACAGCTGTAATTCTATAAGTATTTGTTTTGATGGTTTCATAATATGACAATTTTTTTTAGACTTTATGCAGCTTCTCAAAGTACTGTTACATAAAGCAGTAAATTCACTTTAGTCATTTCATTCATGATAAAAGACCCTAACTGTCTTTCCCACAAAGCATTCGTTGCTGCCTTACAGAGAGTGACTTTGGACCAGGGAAGCTCTTAATTTTGACCTATTTCTTTTATATGTTGGCTCAGGGTGGTAGTTACTAGAAACATAAATTTCTCCCATTTCAGTGTGATGAAATGCTGTAAGATGTCTTCTAGAGTGGTCTATGAAGGAAAACTTGCTACTGACCACTGCAGAAGATAGCCACAGTCTTCAACTCTGACGTAAACCAGGCAGATTTGGCATCAGTTTTCCACCCACAGTTGGATGAGTTGGATTTGTTGATTTTACCATTTGCAGTAATTCTTTAATATGCTAGAGAGCTCTTATAATTTCACAGTCAAGAAATCTGTGTATATAAATCTCTTTTGATTCAGTAACTTAGGTGGGGCTTTGTTGATAAAAGTGATGCCTTCTGGGCAAGGTAAAACTGGTTCCTGCAATAAATTATAACTTTTGATTACCAAGGATATGTGGAATACCATACTTTTAAAATTATCTTATCTCTCCTCTAATTCAGGTATGCTTAAATTGATAGAAACTACTAGAATTAGGCTTTTTGAGGAACTTGCTAATATGACTCTAAAAATCCAAATGCTTATGCATCATCATATTAACATGCTTAATAACTAAGTGCAAGCACCTGCCAAATAGTTTACTCGCCAGAAAAATAAACATCTACTTACTGCATTTATATAATGTCTCTCCTTTTTTTTTTTTTTTTTTTTTGGTGAGGAAGATTGGCCCTGAGCTAATATCTGTGCCAGTCTTCCTCTATTTTATATGTGGGACACTGCCTCAGCATGGCGTGATGAGCAGTGTGTAAGTCTGCACCTGGGATCTGAACCTTGGAATCCTGGGCTGCCAAAGCAGAGCATGTGAACTTAACCTCTACGCCACTAGGCAGGCCCCCTTTCTCCTTTTTTTTTTTTTAACTGTTAAAAGAAGAGGGTAAATAATATAAGCATGTAGTTTGTCTTTTACTGCTGTCCTTGGAGCCACTTTTTAAAAATAAGGTTGAAGTATAGCTTAATTGTTACCTTGGATATTCTCTTTGACCTGGTTCTTGAGCTAAATTTTTCATATGTTATCTGCTAGGAACTGTAAATAAACCATTTAATATCCTTGTGAAATGGTAATCCTAACTAGCTTATGTCTTAACACTAATGAATTTAAGTGAAATTTAATCAGTACATGGTAGATGGCACATGGATGGTATAGACAGTGGTGCTCCAAGTGTTAATGATGAATTGGTTATAAAAAGTTTCCCAAAGGACATGGGATATGAGGCAGACCTTAAATAAGACAGAAGGGTTAAGAGGCCATTCTAGGTATAAGGGCTAAGAATGGATGCTCCTTGTGTTTATGTAGTAGCTTTTTAATATGTGAGTTTAAATAGGGAGTTGACATTGCAGGGACTCAGATGACAAGCTAAATAGTTTGTAATTGGGAAGTAGAAAATAGTTGTGAGCAGTGTGTGGTGATAAAGAAATAGGATTTTAAAAAATTTAATTGTTCAGTTGGTTTGATTTCTTAAATGAGAGGTGCTGCATAAAGTAGTATTGAATATTATTCATCTTTCATAATTATAGATTCGGCCTTGCTAATATCCCGTGGATAGATTAGAAAATTGATATTTTAAATGTGAGTTTTTGCCATGTTTGTGGGAGGTGAAGTGATTGTTCTGATCTACAGGCAGGTGTTAAAATCATTTCCCAGCTGAATATGAATTTTGGCTTTCTGCAGGTTTCTAACCTGGCAAGTACTATGTGTTTTTCTGATATGTACATGCAAGTATACATGGATGATGAGGGCTGTGTGTGATTACTCCAACTAATGTTACGTGGGTCTAAGTGCAGTGGAGAAAGTTAATGACAAACATTATAAAATAACCTCCATCTGTTAGAAAACAGAGGGAACACAAATGAAAAATATGAAGAGGAATAGACAAGGTAGTACAGTTTTCCACATCTTTTAAATGAGACTGTTAGACTAGTGATAATTTATGAAAATTTGGGAGTTAGTTGAAGGCTCAAAATTGTCCAGATAAGCTAAGATACATTCTTTTCCTGTCCTCAAAAAAATTTATAATATAGGGAAGAAAGTAGAGTCTGACAGTTTCTCATATATAGACACACACACACCAGTTAATGGGGGGCTTTCTAAATAAAAAATCTTAAATTTTATTTCCATTTTCTTACTAATATTCTTTGAGGGACTTTGGGTAAACAACAAAGATAGATGGAGGCTATTAGGTTGGAAATAAGAGAAAGAATAAGAAGAAATACAAATTCATAATGTTGTTCATGTAGGAAATACAGTAATTGCTGACCTCTTCTCATCACTCTGATTTTTTTCCTTAACAGAATATACGTTATGAATGTAGGTGTATTGTTTGCTGAATTCAGAGAAATGTGTCTTGTTGATGATTAGCTTTGTGGAAGCCTAAAGTCATTGGACAGTTTTAATAATGCAGTGAAAACAGAAAAGATGAAAATAAATATTTCATGTTAACTACTGTAATGAAGTAAACAGATTATATTCTTGGGTCATGTGCCTATTTGTGGAGTTAGCGCACATGTTTGTACCAGAGAATTAAAGGTATCCATGAGAAGCTTACAGTCTAGACATTTTTCCTTTATTACATACATGCAATAAGCAGTTATAAGTAATAGCTAAGCAGTTCTAATTCTCTTCTTCCTTAAAATTTTAAGGAGAATACTTAATGAAAGTGAAACGTAAGTATATATTTAGTATGTGATTCATGATAACAGAATTTTTTTTGTTAAGCATACACACCTGGGTTTTTAAAAATAGGATCAAAATTATCTCATTGTAAACTTTTGTCTTTGGCTTAGTCCTTAATTGGGACCTGGAGAATTCCACTGGCGATGAGTTTAAGATTTTTTGTTTCTCAGCTTGGTTTTTACTTTGGGATTGTGCAGAGGATCTGCTTTGAGCACTCTGTTCTTGTATACTCAGTCCACAGTGAAAACCAGACCAAAGGTTGAGCTTTCCAAAGCTTTAGTCTAGGACTACTTAGTACCATTAGGATTTTGGAAAGTCCTTCATAGAAGTAGTCTGTGTCGGTCAGTAACTTCTCTTGGATTCTGTGATTGCTGTCAGTGCTTGGTAAATGGTGGGGATGGAAGAGGGGGGACAGTGAGTAGCCTCATTTCTGATAGGTTCTGTCCAAATTAAGAGGAAGAGCTTTTAATTAGCCTCAGTTTATTTAACTTGGCTTAACCCCACTGTATCTTTCTATTAGCCAGTGATGAAAAAGCCAACAAATGGCCTTCTTTTGGGTCATATGTCCGGTAGGAGAAGAAAGCATTTTATATTAAAGGCTTGTGTTCCCTTAGCTGCCATGATATGCCGCCTCCTGAACTTACGTTACCAGATGAATAACTAGTCCAGATGGCTAAACTGATGGAGGGTATAAAACCAAAACCCATTTCAGGAAGATATCCACTTTGCTCGTTTTTGGATGGGATCCATTCTAATTAGTGGTAACTTTTTCAGTTTGTTTTAAAATTTAAGTTTTAACTGTATGTTTTCTTGATTTTTACCTAGGTTACAAAATATCCTCCTATGCTTGAGACCTACAGACTACATGTCCTACAAGAACTAATCAATGGTTTTTCATCTTCTGGAGATACATTAGAAACATAAATATGGTGCCAAACGAACACCTTACCCTTCTCTGACTACGGTTTATTTGAACATACTTTTGTATTGAAGAGAGGTATACAGACTGAGGCTACTCGTGCAGAGACTGTCGTGTAGGATCATGGACCATCCTAGTAGGGAGAAGGATGAAAGACAACGAACAACTAAACCCATGGCACAAAGGAGTGCACATTGTTCCCGACCATCTGGCTCCTCAACAGCCTCTGGGGTTCTTATGGTGGGACCCAACTTCAGGGTTGGCAAGAAGATAGGGTGTGGGAACTTCGGAGAGCTCAGATTAGGTAAGAACTTGGTTGCATCAGTGGCTTCCACTAACAACAACAACAGCTACAATAAGCTTTGGTGTATTTCAAGACAGTAGTTTATCGTTTTATGAGATTCTCTTAAGGGGGCCTGTTAGAAGAACTAAAGAATTTGTGAAGGGGACTATAGTCATTGTCGGTTTTAATTGTTATCCAAGGTTCATCTCTTTATGTGTGATAGGCATTTAAATTTTCCACCAATTCTGAGATTTTATGATGAAGGGAGATCTGCATCCAGATAATCAATAAATTGAAGATCTGATTTGATTGGTCTAAGAGGGAGAACCCTAAATTCTCTCTTTTTAACAAACTCCCGGGTGATCTAGATGCTGTTACAGGTCCTTGAATCACACTTTGAGAAGAGAGTAAGGCCTTTTTTAGTTCAGACTCTACCCCTGTTAAGGGAAGAGTAAATCCTTACTCAGTAATACCCATACCTAGTCTGCAAGGATGTATATCCTGTTTGGAGAGGATTTCCAACTGATAACTAATGTTTGCGTTTCTTTCTGGAAGTCCCAAAATCAAGATTGAGCTAGAACTACAGGGAGAAATTATGCAATTTTATTTCTCAACCAAGGGAATGGATTTTTTATTTCAAATATGAATTTGAGTGAGGTAATGAATAATGACAAAATCAACCAGATTGAAGATGTGAAATTGGGAGGAAGATACATTGGGTATTTTTCAACTTTTTTATGGCCCTCCCTAGGAGAATGGGGAAGAGAAAATGAAAGATTTTAATAAATGTATGAAGTTGAACATCAGCTTGGACAATGTGAAGAGGTCCCGTTTTAGGCTAAAGTGTTTTCTTTTCCTTAATACCCGTTGAGGCTATGGATTATTATGAAGATCCATTGTAAGAGACTGGCCATTGGGAGATTAGGAGCGTGGGAGTATAAGATGATTATTCTTTGTTACCTCTGCTGCTTCTGATGATTCTGCAAAAGAAGATGGAAAAAATCCTCTCCCTAATCCCCCATAGAGAGATTAAGGGAAACATCACTACACTAGCCAGAGATCACTGGGTGCAGAATTGAATTTAGGGATGCTGAGAATGTATTTTTACCAGTAGAAGGCTGGCAGCCTGGAATTTTAAGAACTGACTGGGATAATGAAAGGCTCTTTGTGTTTAGTGATATGTTCATGTTCAGGTTATCAAAGCCAGCAAATACTACTGAGAATAGGAGTAAGATGTGTAATTTCACACTGCTTGAGTTCCTGGCAACTGCTGAGTTGCTTTAGCAACTAGTTTCGTGAACATTCAGTTATGTAATGGATTGACTCTACTGTAACATCAGTACCTGACTTAAATAGATTGTGACATAAACATCAACAAAATTACTGCTGAGAGGCAGTTTATAATGCATATAAACTCAGGCATTCCCAAAACATCATAAAATTATTTAATTTCTATAAAAGTAAAGAAAAATATTGGTCAGTGAAAACTGGAAATCTATTTTATTTAATTACTTAAGTCTAGATTATATGATCTTTAAGTTTGCATGAGAATGGAAAAATCCATTCAGTTAAAAGGATAAATTTGTAGCCCACGTATATTTTCAGAGTAGTAGAGTGTTGTACTTTATTTCCTCTGTGAATCTAGGATAATTTTGATACTTCTCCTTTTGACTTGTCTTGTAGTCAGTAGAAAGAACTTGTCTTTCTTTTCAAGTGGTTTTGTTCTTGTGTGTTTATCAGGTTTTCATTAGCCCTGGGGCCATATTTTTATGGCATCGTATTCAGGAATAGTTTTATGGACGAAAACCAGAAAAGGTACTTTCAGAATCATTTGACATCTTCCTAACAATAGAATGTGCTGTAAACCCCATTCCTTTGTTCTTTTGCTCTGATATTATTAAGTAGAAGATTGTGGAGACAACAGAAAATATAAATTAGGAAATTCCAAACTCAAGGCAGGTGCAGATTGGCCTCCACCAAGGCTACAAGGCCATAGTTTCTTCTCCAAACTCGTTTCTTTCTCTAGCCACACCATCTCTTGTGTCTCTCATACAGCCAAGTGCATTTCTGCTTCAGAGCTTTTACACTTATAGTTCCTTTTGCCTGCAGAATTTTTACCCCAAATTTTCCTTGGCTGGAGCTTCTCATCCTTCACATCTCAGTTTATATGTTACCATCTCAGGGAAACCTGTGACTTCTCCTCCACCTCCATTTAAAATAGCACATTTTGGGCCAACCCGGTGGCACAGCAGTTAAATTCGCACGTTCTGCTTTGGCGGCCCAGGGGTTCATCGGTTTGGATCCTGGGTGCAGACATGGCACCGCTTGTCAAGCCATGCTGTGGCAGGCGTCCCACATATGAAGCAGAGGAAGACGGGCACGGATGTTAACTCAGGGCCAGTCTTCCTCAGCAAAAAGAGGAGGATTGGCGGCAGATGTTAGCTCAGGGGTAGTCTTCCTCAAAAAAAAAAACCAACATATTTCTTCCCAGCCACATTCTATCCCATGAAACTGCTGTATTTTGTTCATTGTGTTGATTTCTATGTGAAATTATTTTGTATATTTGTTTACCTGTTAATCGTCTCTCCTTACTTGAATATAAGCCCCTTGGAAGGCAGCGTTTCTCTCTGTATTATTTACTGTTGTTACTTGTGGGATGGATGGATGGATGGATAGCCAAATGAATAGGAAGGGTGGGGGGAAACTGGGCTCCTTCGGGCTCCTGGTATGTGGCAGGGGTGGTAGGTAGTGGCCTTAGTGTGTAGATAGACCCCTGGATTCCATACAGAGAACCAAAGAAATAACGTAATGATTAGTACATTTTGGTTCTCTGAAGATCTGTTTGTACCCCATCATGCATTTAACAAACATTTCTTGAATATTTACTCTCTTGCTAGACTTTGGGAAAGATACAAAGAATAATAAGATGTAGTTTCTGTCCTTTGTATTATTTGATTAAGAGTAGGACAGAACTTCCACTGGTGGGCCCGAGAAAAAGGGCTCTCCAGCAGCAGGGTGCACAATCACTGGATCTTGTGAAAGTGCCTAGCATATTATCAGAGCAGCAACTAGTTTTATATGACTGAGTTATGGAAGTGTTTTCATGGTATCAAAGCATTTTGACTTTATCTTGTAGGCAATGGAGTAGAATCATCAAGGGTTTTGCAACAGAAGACTGACATGATCTGGTTTGTATTCCAGAAAGATAATTTAGGTAGTTGTAAGATTAGGTCAGACGGGAAAGAGATTGACATTTTGTGGATTTTGCTCTAATTGTTGTACTTGTCACTTTGTATCATCTTATTCCATCTCTCTGCCTCAAGATATGCTTGATCATAGTACTTTGCTTTATTAACCTTCATATTCTCAACTTCTTTTACTGTGTATGGCATATAATGAGTACTTAAGAAATGTGTGGCTTTATAGTCCAGGTCAGAAATGGCTGGGCCTTCCTTGGCTCTTAATTCTGAAAATGACAATGAGATGGAGAGGAAAGAATGAATTAGGGAGAAATTTAGAAAGTAGACTATAGGCCAGATTTGGTTACCAATTATTTGAGGGGAGGATCAAAGATAATGAGTTTTACAGCTCAGGAAGACCAAGTGAATGAGGAAGCCTTTAATGGAGACAGGAAAGGTAGGACTAGAGTAGGCAATGGGGAAGGCAGGCAGATAGAGTTTGTGAATATATTGACTTTGAGAAGTGTGCAGCACATATGCAGAAATGTGAATCTGAGATTTAAGTTTAGGCTTAAGATAGGGATTAAGAAATCATCACCATATAGGTGATGACATCATGCCTGTGGAGCTTGTTATGAGTGGGAAGAAGAGGGTGCATTTAAGGGATGCTCAAAGAGCAGAGCAGAGGTTGAAAGCCAAAAGAGAGGAGTTTCTAGAGGGATGGGGTGTTAAGCAAGCATTGCACCCTAAAGTTAAGCAGAAGAGAGCTAATTAATTATTGCCTTTGATCTTTCACTGTTGTTTATGTATTTTTGAGAAGTTTCCTTTTTTCCCCTTTTTCATTTTTAAATGAGTACATGTATTTTGTAATCAGAAAAGAAAAGCAAAAAATATCCTTTAAAGGAAAATTCTAAAAAGGAAAATAACATGCTTATTCCCAAAAATTTATTTAAAATTCTACTTTAGAAGTGTCTCCAAAAATAACCATTAATTTTAATTAACTTAATTTTCCAGAATTTTAAAATATGTATCAGGACATATTTTAGAAATGCAATCAAATTGTGCTATAAACCATATACAGCATGAACTTTTCGTTATTTCAACTTAAATATAGATGATTCATTTTTAATATCTGTAGTTATTCAGTAATTCATTTAGCCGGTCTTAATATACATATAAACTCTTTCTGTTTTTTAATATTATAAATAATACTATACTGAACATCCTTGTAGCCCAAACTTAGCTGATTATTTCCTTAGGATAAATCCTGGAAGTGTACTTTCTGAGTCAAAGGCTATACATGTAGTCCTGCATCACTTAACAACAGGGATATGTCCTGTGAAATGAATTGTTAGGCAGTTTCATCTTTATGCGATCATAGAGGGTACTTACACAAGTATAGATAGTGTAGCCTACTACACACCTAACCTATATGATACTAATCTTATAGGATCACTGTCATATATGTGGTCTGTTGTTGACTGAAATGTCATTCTGCTGTGCATGGCTGTATTTGTGATTTTGTTACACATTGTCGATTTGTCCTCCAGAAATATAGTTTCCATTTACTTTGTGTGGGGGTGAGGGGAGGAGTAGTTCCCTGCCCCTTCAAAAACCTTGAACATTATCAAGAATGTTTTCATCTATGCTAGTCTGATAGGGTAAGATGGTGTCTTGTTAAATGTGTATGTGTTCATGATTGAAGTTAAACATCTTTACACATTTATCTTTTTTCTTTTAAGAGTTGCTTCTTTGTGGCCTTTGCCTATTTTGCAATGGAAAGGCTATTTCTATGGAGTCTTACCTGTGTATATTGCCTCAATAGAAAGGGGAATTTTGAAGATTTGGGAAAGATTGATTGATGAATGGTGATCATGGATAAAAGGGAGGAGGACATGATGGAGTTGAAACAGATCTGCAAGGGTTTTTTTTATTAATTGAAAATCATGGGGAATATTTTAAGGCCTTTTTTTTTTTTTTTTTTTTTAAGTTTTGAGTCTTCTGCTGAATCAGACCTGGAGAAAATCATGTAAACATTAAGATACAAATGATTCTATTCCTTCAGAATTAAGAAAATATATATTTCTAGTCTACAAATAATAGCTTGTTTTCCTTCTTAGTTGCAAAAGTAAGTAGATGGATATTTCCTTCACATCCTAATAGGTATGTACCTATGTTTATGGGAGACCCTTTAGACTAGAGTGTCTTGCATATAATTTTAATAATCTTCTTATTATCCTTGTGAAATGAGATATTGTTAGGGAATGTTTTTACTTGCAAACAAGAAAATGGAAACATGAAGAATTGGCCTTTTTGCTCTTTGCCGTCTTTGGTATCTGATGACATATGCAAAAGTACATTAGCACAGAAGGATGTTTCTGACAAAGGTAAATTGGCTTGTCCTGTGACATACTCCTTCCTGGCTTCTAAAATAAGACACTTATTTCTGTGACTAAAGTAGGGTATACATGACAACTTCTCTGCACATTGTTCTTTCCTTGTATGAATTACTTAAGTATTGCTAATGAACTTAAATTGGAATTTGTAACTTCAACTCCTACCAGCCAGTTCTGTTTTTGGTGTTTGACAGCATTAACAGTTTATAGATGTTTATGATCTAAAGTAATTGGTTTCATTTTGTGTCCCACAAAGTCTTGGAGTCCGTGTTTCCCACTACTAAGGAATGGCAAAGGAAAAACGAGCAGGCAGGACTCTCTCTGTTACCTATATATTGAGTTTTCAATAATATTTTGTTTAAAAGATAAGGTTCTGATGCTTTAAAAAATTTTGAAAATCATTCATCTGAAAGAATGTGGGCTTAAGATAAAACGTAAGATTCGAAAGTGTTTCTTCTTTAGGTGAAAGTGAAAGCATTGTAAAATCAGATGTTAGTTTTTTTTTTTTTTTTCGGTTGTTTAGGCTGCCCAGTTTGTGGTATTTTGTTACAGCAGTCACAGTACATGAGAAGTGTGTGTGCCTTTTTTTTTTTCTTAAGATTTTATTTTTCCTTTTTTTTCCCTAAAGGCCCCCGGTACATAATTGTGTATTTTTAGTTGTGGATCCTTCCAGTTGTGGCATGTGGGACGCCACCTCAGCATGGCTTGACAAGCGGTGCCGTGTCCGTGCCCAGGATTCCAACCAGCGAAACCCTGGGCCGCCAAAGCAGAGTGTGCGAACTTGACCACTCAGCCACCCGGCTGGCCCCCAAATGTTACTTTTTTATTCATAGTTTCTTAGGAAATCTTAACATTTTAAATAAATGGAAGTAAGTCTGTATCAGCCAAAAACCAAGCCAGTCAATGAAATAGAAAAACTGATATATTGTGTTTTTATAACATTGTTAAGGTTTTCCTGTAAGTTTGCAGATTTTTAGGGTCCGTGGATGGAACAAACTAAAATAAGGTTTAGAAGTCATGTCATTACTTTCTTCCCCAGGTGGTTAAAAGTAAGAGTTGTGCAGTCAGATTGCCTTTCCAAGTTTCATTTTTTTCCTCTGTAATATAAGGGTATAATAATATCTACTTTATAGGTTTGTTGTGGAAATATAATTCAGATAATGTATATAATCACCTAAGACAGTGATTGATACATAGTGAGCACTTGGTTTGTATACATAATACAAAACATTGTTTGAAATTTTGTTTTAATTTTTCTTAACTGTGTGAAGAAAATTTTCAAAATTTTACAAGAAAGTAAAAAGAATAGGATGGTGAATATCCATAATATATTATCACCAAGATTTACCAGTTATTAATATTTATCCCGTGTGCTTTATCTCTTTGGAGGTATGCCTACATATGTGTGTATTTGTGTGTATGTGTTTTTGAGCTATTTAAAAGTAAGTTGTAGATCTGACAAAATATTTTTTTTCCCCTCAGTAAGAGATGTTTTTGTTCCCACTTCACAAGTATGTAACAGATTATATTATTTGTTTTCGTTCCCCTGTTTGTTGTGGAATGATTCAATTTAAAATTATGACCCCAGAAATAATACATTTTAACTTTCTTGGAAAAAACCATAAAGGTATATGAAATTCTTGTTTCTAGTAGTATCATAGTTTAAATTTCTTTTGGAATTGCACCCTATTTGTTCTAACTCAAGCATAATTTGTTACAGTTAAGCAGCTTTAACAGATCTTGAGGAAGAATTCTTTCTGTCAATAGCATCTTCCATCAAAAAATAGTAGGAGTAAACAGTTTTAACCACATTCAGTGAATCACTGTCTGCGTCACATTAGTATGGTAATTATAGAAGTGTCACAGATATACTACTTGCAGGATTATGCATTGACATCTTGCCTACTAAATCAGGAGAATTTAGTGGTAAAATTTCCAGGATTGCTAAACCAATTTGGAGTTGTTGAGCAGGACTACAAAACTAGGATGATTATGGATGTGATTATGAGGAGAGTTCAGAATCAGTATTTACATGATGTCATCATGCATTCTACAGAGAAAACTGTCTGAACTTATGGCCTATTTTTCCAGAAAAAGGCAAAGCTCTTATCAAAGGAAGTGGATCTCCCTGCCAGCTTTAGTGGGCTTTCAAAGAACTGATCATGCGAGATTAATCCAGTGTTTTCCTGAGTTGGGAGTTGGGGTTACTAGGACAAGAGAATGCTATAGATATATATTTTTTGTAGTTTAATTTTAATGAGAATAATCATGTGACATAGACTTTAAAGTCCTGTTCCCTACAGGCAAGCATTTCAACTCTTGTAACCATGTCCTCTAGATACCTCCTTTTTCCTAAATATTATTATTTCTTAATTTTTTAACCTGAGATATTATTTAGTGATTTTTCTCATACCCAGCATCCCCAATCACATGCTGTACTCCCCACATTTTCCCAATATATTTATGTCATACTTTTTGGTTAAGCCATTTTTCTACATTTTCAGTGTTATGGTTGTAGAAATATTGTTCACAGCTGAGCTATGAGAACACTATTACTCTATTTCCTTCCTAATACATCCCCTTCCTACCTTCTCTCAGAATTAAAAATTACTGATAACCTGATTTTTAAAAAAATTTTTCTTAGTTATCTACATACTTGTCATCAATTCTCCCTCTCAAGTATCCAACAAAATTGTAAAATTTCTGCCAATATCACTAGGTAATCTTCGCGTTTTGATTCCTCTTCTGTGGTATAGGTCAGCGTTCTCAGGTCTGCTAAGTCGGGTACCGTTTGACTCTTCACTTCTCATTTTCCAAAAAGTTTACATCTCTAGTCTGCTGTTTCTTTACTATTTTATTTGTCCTTTTTTGTTTCTGTTGTCATTTCAGTGTGGTTTTGGAAAGGAATAGAGCTAAATGCCGACATTTTATCTGTCATGTTAAACCAGATGTCTCTATATATTGTACATTTTTATTCAGCCAGGTTTTATTTGACAGACTTTTGTGATATTGTGGTAACACATATAGAAATCTGAGCTAGCTGGTAAGATAATTAAGTAGATTTGTAGTTGTTTTAACCACCCATTGTCATCACTGATGTTAAACAATAGAGCTCACTATTTTGGTTCCATCTGGTTCACCTGTGAATTGAAATCCTCACATAACACAGTGCTTGATGTGGGGCAGCTAATACACTGACTGGTTAATATAATCAAGATTCAACAGTATCTTAAATAAGCAATGAGTTGAACAGAAGATCTGACCATGATTCAGGAACCCTACTATCCAATTTCAGATCTGACAACTAGATTAGTAACAGTTAGAGGAAAAAGATGGCTGTGAGTTTAGTATGAACAAGAGTGGGACCTTCCTCCCAAAAAGCTCTTGGTAACTTAGACTGATTTAATCGACATGTGAAGTCCACATCAACAAAAACAATAGTTACTTAAGTTTTAGACCTGTAAGGAACTTTGGCGTTATCTAGTCAAAACTTCATCATTTTTAAGATGAGAGAAATTAGAAATTAAATTAATTGGTCAAGGTAAAATAAACTAGTTTGCCACAGAGTTTGAAATAGAGCTCAGATCTGGCACATCTAAACAGATATTTCCATTATATACCATGTAATCTCACCATTTATTGGTTAAGTGTGCAGTTGAAATACCACATGCCAGAAGAAAAGGTTAAAAAGGACATTGGAATAAATATCTAATTCCAAAGGTGATTGTTATTGACATTTAATATAATTACCAGGAAAAGAAATATAAATAAAGTATAGAATGATGGCTAATGATCTTTTCTTTAAGTAACACGATGTAGTTTCTATGGTAGACCATGTCCAACTTTAACCTTCAGAGATTTTTAGGAGATGAAGAGGGAAAGCATTGGCTAATTAATAATCAAATTTTGATTTATCTTTAATTTGCAAAATGTCTATTTTGAAATTGAATAAAATCAAAGTGGAAGATAAACATTGTACCTTATTCTACCCTTAGGTTTTTGTTTGAATAGGATAGAGTGGGAAGAGAGGCTAGAGATGTGAGCAGAGCCTGTTCTTGAATAGCTGTGGGCCATGATATAGAGTTTGGACTTTATTCTGTAGGCAATAAAAAAAAAAACCTTGGAAGGGGGCTGGCCTAGTGCCATAGTGGTTAAGTTCACATGCCCCACTTCAGTGGTCCGATGGATTAATCTAAATAATAGATTGTTTGGATTTGAACATCCAGACTAGAGAGGTTAAGGATAATTCCAGTTCATGAAGTTTGATTTGTTTTGTTTTTGTTTGTTTTTGGTAGGCAGAATTGCAACATCACAGAAAATTAAAGTTTTTATTCAATTGTGTGTATATGTATATATATATACACATATACATAGATATATACTTTCATATAAAGTTGGACATGCTTTGGGATTTTTCTTTTGTATTTACTAGATTGCTATGTGATCTTCATGGTTATAAGTTATTTAATGGCTACGTTCTATTTCTTCAAGTTCATTACTGCAACTCTTACCATATAATTGGACTTCCAGTTACTTCTAGTTTTTATTGTTATTGTAGGTAAATAACACAATAAACATTTTCATTAATTTAGATTGTTATTAGAAATACAACATATCTTCCTCTATAGCTTACTGGATACGTTAGTTTTATTTTATGTATATTGAGCAAGAAATGTACACATCAGTGATACAAGTGTAATTACTTTTCCGCAGTTTTATTCTACTCTAATATATTCATATTTCAGAATAATCAAGGCTAAATGTAGTATTTTTCACAAAAATTTATATAGAATATGTTAACATTAATATAAATTAGAATTATAAATTACATTTGCTGAAATTTTTAGCCACGTTATGGTAAAACTGCATATAGTGTCTTTTAACAAGCTCCAGCTCTCTGCAACAAAGCTGAGGGCTAGCAAGCAAACCAGAACAACAATAAAAATAAAAAATTTTGTAGGAGCCAAAATAGATACCCAAAAGTTCCTGTACTTTAGACCTTCAATCTTTGCCTTTAAAGTCTCTGTGTTCTTATTTTATACGCATTTCTAACAAGCTTATTTAGTTTTCTTAGTCTTCCGTAGAGTAGAAACATAGGAGAAGGTAGTACATATATCAAGAAGTGATCACTGACAGAGTGATAGCAATGGATGGGACAAATTACACAAAGCAGAGCAGTCTGGACAGAATAGCCTTATATATTTGATTAACCAGTAAGGGTGTTGCTCAAGTGGAGTAATTATTATTCATCTTGACCAGATTCATCAGGGAAAAAAATCAAGTATTCTTTCTTTTAAAAAAAATTTTTAAGTTGAGGTATAATTGACATACCAGATTATATTAGATTCAGGGGCCGGCCCCGTGGCCCAGTGGTTAAGTTCGTGCACTCCACTTCGGCGGCCCAGGGTTTCGCCAGTTCGGATCCTGGGCACGACATGGCACCACTCATTAGGCCACAGTGAGGCGGCATCCCACATGCCACAACTAGAAGGACCCACAACTAAAAATGCACAACTATATACTGGGGGGAATCTGGGGAGTAAAAAAGCAGGAAAAAAAAAAAGGATTAAAAAAAAGATGATATTAGATTCAGATGTACAATGTAATGATTTGATATTTGTATTTATTGCAAAATGATTGCCACAATAAGTCTAGTTAACATCCCTCACCATAAATAGTTAGAAAATTTTTTTCTTGTGATGAGGACTTTTAAGATTTACTCTCTTAGCCAATTTCAAATATGCAATACAGCCTTACTAACTTTAGTCATCTTGCTGTACATTACATCCCCATGACTTATTTATTTTATAACTGGAAGTTTATAAAAACATGGACTGCTTCACAAATTTGTCTGTTATTCTTGCACAAGGGCCATGCTATTCTTCTCTGTATTGTTCCAGTTTTAGTATATATGCTGGCCAAAGCAAGCACCAGATAGTCTCTTTATGAAACCTGAAACTTGAGGAACATTTCCATTGTAAATGATTTTTCTTTTTAAATTTTATTGGATTGTCACTTATCTGGAAAATTCATATGTGTAAAAGAGTTCCCTAGTTGAGGTTTAAAAGATAATAATACATGGATGGACCTTGAGGGTATTAAGTCAGAGGGAGAAAGTCAAATACCGTATGAGCTCACTCATAAGTAGAAGATAGAAACAATGACAAACACATAGCATTGGAGATTGGATTGGTGATTACCATAGGGAAAGGGGGGAGGGCAAAAGGGGTGATTAGGCTCACATGTGAGGGGATGGACTATAATTAGTTTTTGGATGGTGAACATGATGTAATCTACACAGAATTCAAAATATATTATAATGTACATCCAAAAGCTATATAATGTTACAATCCAATGTTACTGCAATTAAAAAAATAAATAAAATAAAATAAAGATAATAATACTTTTCTATTTAAAAGACATGATATGCTTCTGGGAATGGATCATGCTAGAAGAAATCCAAATGATTATTATACAAAAGTATCTAGGCTTAATCCAAAAGTAAAATCAAGAAAACAATTCTGTTTATGATAGTATCCAAAGAGAAAAAATTTAACAAAATGAGTGTAAAATTTATATTTTGAAAACTACAAAACATTGTTCAAAGAAATTAAAGAAGACATAATACATGGAAGACGTTAACATTCATGGATCACACTTAATATCATTAAGATGGTAGTACTCCTCAAATTGATCTACAGATTGAACACAACCCCGTCAGAATCCCAGGCTTCTTTGTAGAAATTGACAAGCTGATCCCAGAATTCATATAGTTGCAAGGGACCCAGAAGAGCCAAAACAATATTGTAAAAGAAGGACAGAGTTGGCTGATTCACACTTTTTGATTTCTAAACTTACTACAAAGCAAAAGTGATAAAGACAATGTGGTATTGAAATTAGAAGACATATAGATCAATGGAATAGAATTGAGAATCCAGGTATAAGTCTGTGGTCCATTGCTTTTTGACTAGTGTGCCAACATCATTCAATGGGGAAAGAGTAATTTTTTCAGCAAATGGTGCTGGACAGCTAGATAGTCACATAATAAAAGACTGAAGTTGAACCATTGCTTCATACCATATACAAAAATTAACCCAAAATGGATCAAAGAGCTAAATGTAAAAGCCCATACTATAAAACTCTTAGAAGAAAACATAAGGGTAAGTCTTTATGCCCTCAGATCTGGCAGTGGATTCTTAGATATGACACCAAAAGCACAAACAGCAAAAGAAAAAATAGATAAATTGGACTTCATCAAAATACAAATTTTTGTGCTGCCAAGGACACCATAAAGAAAGTAAAAAAAAAAGGAAACCTACATAATAAGGGAAAATATTTGCAAATTATATATAATGAGGAACTAGTATTCAGGGTATATAAAGAACTCATACAACTCAACAATAAAAAGACAAGTAATCTGGGGCTGACCCAGTGCTGTAGTGGTTAAGTATGTGTGCTCTGCTTCAGAGGCCTGAAGTCCATGGGTTCAGATCTGGGCATGGACCTACACACCACTCATCAAGCCATGCTGTGGCAGCATCCCACATAAAAAACAGAGGAAGATTGGCAACAGATGTTAGCTCAGGACCAATCTTCCTCACAAAAAAAAGAAAGACAAGTAATCCAATTTAAAAATGGGCAAAAGATTTGCATAGACATTTCTCCAGAGATGGAATAGGGATGGCCATTAAGCACATGAAATGATACTCAACATCATTGGTCCTTGGGGAAATGCAAATCAAAACCACAGTGAGATACTACATCATACCTACTAGAGTGGCTAGGATCAAACAGATAATAACAAGTGTTGGTTGGTGAGGATATGAAGAAATCAGAGACCTCATGTACTGTCGTTGGGAATGTAGAATGATAGAGCTACTTTGGACAACAGTCTAACAGTTCATCAGAAAGTTAAGTACAAGAGTTACCATTTGTTATAGCAATTCTCCTAGCTGTATACTCAAGATATATGTTTGGTTTGTAAACATACTAAAACCCAGTGAATTGTACACTTTAAATGGGTAAGTTGTATGGTATGTGAGTTATATCTCAAAAGCTGTTACCAGAAAAGTATATAGGCTTGGTAAAAATGGACGTGCAAACTTCCTAAT
Source organism: Equus quagga (assembly GCF_021613505.1). Taxonomy (NCBI): domain Eukaryota; kingdom Metazoa; phylum Chordata; class Mammalia; order Perissodactyla; family Equidae; genus Equus; species Equus quagga. Next base: position 58,080,484 of record NC_060268.1, on the reverse strand, counting down.
ATAATTATGTGACTTCATAGAATATTATGGTGGACTTGTTTAAGAGGTAGTTTAATCACTTGGTATAGGTTAAAATAATGTCTCCTTCCTGTGAAACTACATTTAGAATTAGACTTGGGAAAATTTCAAGTGTGGTTGCATTTGAGAAATTTTTTATTTTTCAATAAATTATTGATTAGAGATAAAAGTATTTCATTTATGTTCAGTCCTAAGTTACACATTGTGAATCATGATTTTGTATTCTTATATCTATCAGTTGCACTGTTTTCATAATCACTTTAATAACCAAGAGAGAGATTATCTTACAATTTGTGTTTTCCTGTTAGATTTTTAAGGTAATCTCCTAAAGAAAGGCAATTCTCAGTCAAGTTGGTGCTGCTTTGATGTTTATGCTTATTCCCCACAAGGAAAGATTTTTGACTTTGAATGGGAATCTGATGATCATAGGTTAAGCATTTGTCAGTTCTAGCCACTAAAGCAGCAAAAGTTTTACTAAAAAATACTGCATCTCCTAAAATTCTACAAATCAGAGTTTAGGAAGTCCAATGATTTGTTAAGTTTTCGTTTATTTATATTTTATTTGGAATTAAGTTGGTTTCTTCCTTTTGTTTTTTTTTTGAAGTACAATATCTTGATGTGGTCCCTCCAAAGACCGTGTTCTTCCATTACAGATTTGTAAGTGACCATGCTCAAAATGACAGTAGTTTCTGTTACACTAACAGGTCTGAGAATTCCTTATTTTCCTAAAATGGCATTTGTGCATTTAAAACAGATTGCCCAAATTCACTTTTTTTGACATTGTGGTAAAAATACAACATAAAATTTACCATCTTAACCAGTTTTAAGCGTACAGTTGAGTAGGATTAATTAAATGCTTATTGTTGTGAAGCAGATCTCTAGAACTTTTTCGTCTTCCCCAACTGAAACTACCCTTTAAACAACATTCCCTTTTCCCTGTCCCCCAGTCCCTGGTAACCATCATTCTACTTTCTGTTCTGTAAATTTGACTACTTTAGATACCTCATAAAAGTGGAATTATTTACCTTTTTGTGACTGGCTTATTTCACTTAACATAATGTCCCTAAGGTGCAGCCACGTTGTAGCATGTAACAGGATTTCCTTCCTTTTTAAGGCTGGGTAATAGTCCATCATATGGATATACCTCATTTTGTTTATTAGTTTGTCCTCCATTCATCCATTGATGGGCATTTTGGTTGCTTCCACCTCTTGGTTATTGTGAATGGAATTAAATTGGTAGCTTCTTAATGCTAAGTTGAAGGTACCAAGAGGTTAGTTTTTTGATGTGGAGGAAGCAGCAGCAATTCTGAAGTAGGATGAAATATGAAGAAAGGTAGACCTGAATAGAGTGACTGCCTTTTTGCCCTGGTTGTTGTTGCTGGCCAATGAGAATAATAGCTCACCTCACGCTTCCCAAAGACTTTTTTCTGAGAAGGACTGTCTTTTATGCCTTAACATGCTACTAGATGGAATGCAAAGTGGATTTGATAAGTGTATTGACTTTACTCAAAAAGATAAGACTTGAACACACTGAAACCTGTATTTTAATTATTATTATTAACAGTATGGGCCTCTGATGTAGGAGGACTTATACTTTCTTATTTGTGGATCACTTCAGTGGAGACTGTTCACTTCCTCATCCGTTATATGGATATATCACATTTTGTTTACCCATTCATCAGGTGATGAGCATTCTGGTTGTTTCTATATCTGAATACTCTATGACCCAGAAATTCCACTCTGGGTATGTGCCCAAGAAAATGCATATAAATGTGCACCAAAGAATGTGTTCAAGAATTTTTGTAGCAGAACATCTAAGTCATTATGCAGACTAATAAACATGAACTAGAGAGAACTGGGAACTACCCCCCCCCCATTAAAAGAAAAAAAAGGCATGAACTACTAATATATGCAACAAAATGGATGAATCTCAGACATAACAAAAGAAGCCAGACATGAAAGAGTGGTTATTGTGTAATTCCATCCATTTATGTTCAAAATAGGCAAAACTAATTTCTTGCAATTGGAGTCAAAACAGATTACTTTGGATGGTGGTAGATGAGGATTGTTGATTGGGAAGAGGCACAAAAAGCCTACCGGAGTGCTGAAAGTGTTCTCTCCCAGATGATTCCATGGGAATATGTATGGATATGTAAAAATTCACTGAGCTGTACATTTAACATTTGTGCACTTCCCTTCATGTGTTATACCTCAATAAAAAAGAAAAATAAATGTAAAAAGAATTTGTAAGGCATATCATCTGTACAAGAGAATTAAAATTTGCTTTTAGATGTTATCAGTCAATGACCTTCACACAGCTTTCCACTGTTCCTCAGGAACAGCAGCTTCACCATAATTGGCTCTAAACAAACCTGAAAATTTATGTGCCACACTCTTTAGGAAATTGTGCAATTAATAAACAATAAAGCAAGACTAAAAAAAAGAAGAAACTAAGTTAACATTGCTCCTGTTAACATTACTACTTTCATTAAGACGAGAAATACAGGGATACAGGTCGTAGGTGTATCACTGGGATCTGTGAAGTTTCCAGATACTGTGGCTTCTCCAATTTGTACATTAGTTGAGTGCCTAATTTTACATATAAATATTCATCTACTTCTGCTACAACTTCATTAATAATATCTGTATTTCCTCTTAAAACTTGCATTATTATCTAGAATGGAGGTCTATATTCTTCTTGGTAGGAAAATATTAGACTGTTTATGCCTGATCAAGTTTATGTCATTGACAATCCATGGTTTTAATTTTTCTAGAATCAGTTGCTTTACCTTGATCTCTGTTCATTATTATGTTTTTTCACTTTCAACCCTTTTACCAAAAGGCTATTTGGACTTTTCTTCCTGAATGGCTGGAATGTCTCATTGGTACTATAACCTTCTCCATGTCCGTGGGTCTCCATTTGGTCTTTTAATTTTCCACATTTATATTGCAGAGGTCTTCAAATAGCAAGTAATCCATCTGTTCTGAGAGAATACTTCAAATCTAGTAAGAGATCCATAATGAAATATTTACTGAGGAAATAATATAACATCTCGGGTTTGCTTCAAAATTTTCGTTATTGAAATTGGGTGAGGTTACATGGAGAAATCAGTATATAACTTTGAAATTGTGCATAATATTGAAAAAAATAAAAATACTTCAGTATTTTTCTTCTGCAGAGTATCATGCTTTTGGGAGTGATTCATTCTAGTTTTTTTTCTCACCACTATAATGTAGAAAGTTTTACACATTTGCTTAACAAAGCATAGGCCTCTGTAAGTACTTCACAGTCTCACCCTCTTGAAATGGGGTATAGATCTGTTTTTGACTCTATTTATAAATGACGTTCCCTACCCCCTTTTACCTCACTCTACTCATCCTCACTCCAGACTTTCAGCTGCTAAAAAAGTTCTCATTTTTCTTGCCAACAGATTGATCAGAATATCATGTTTAATAGTTTGGGAAAGTCGTAGAAACTAGTCCAATCACTGACCTAAGCTTTTCATCTCAAAGTGAAATAATTGAAATTGTTGTTCCAGAAGGTTTTTATTGATGGCTTTTATTTTTTTTCTACTATAACTCAAACTAAAAAGTAAATATTATATTGTGATCCAGTACATACACAATTTAACATGTGTGTGTCTGAAGCAAAAGTTCCGTGAAATAATAATCCTTACTAAATGTGATGTACTCTCTTTTTTATTTTATACTGTTTTTCTTTGAATAATGTGTTGGTCAGGACCCACTGAATTTATTTAATTTCACACTCCACGAATGGATCATGTCCTGTAGTTTAGAAAACAGTTTAGCATTGTCTAAAGCAGACATGTTTTAGCATGTTAATAGTATACATACTCTATACCATTTCCAGTGGTGTTAAACAAGGCTTAAAAAGATCTTTTTATAACAAACTACTTTCTGATTTTTTTTTTTAAGATTTTATTTTTCCTTTTTCTTCCCAAAGCCCCCTGGTACATAGTTGTATATTTTTAGTTGTGGGTCCTTCTAGTTGTGGCATGTGGGACGCCACCTCAGCATGGCCTGACAAGCGGTGCCATGTCCGCCCCCAGGATCCGAACCGCGAAACCCTGAGCCGCTGCAGCAGGGCGCACAAACTTAACCACTCAGCCATGGGACCGGCCCCTACTTTCTGATTTTGATAAGTAATCCCTTCAGAAAACTTGGCACGAGAAGAAATCATCCTTGCTATTAACTGCTAACTGTTTTGGAAATGTTTCTGCATAGTATACTAATATACTAGTAGAATTAAGTTAGTGAAAATGAAAAAGACCTCTGGCTTTTTTCTTTAAAGTTGTAGCGCCATTTATTATCTTTACCCCTAATCATACTGCCCACTTAAAGAGATGCTCTCTGAATGGTGGAGGCAATAGGCCAACCTGTCCTCTTTGCCCTAAATAAACATGGTAAGCAATCTGAGTTACATAAAAGTGGTTTCTTGTTTTAACTATTAATTGCCTTAAGTTCATTTGGCTGGATTTTTTGGTTTTTTACAAATTCTAGGTAGTAATTGATAAATGTACTACTTTCACTTTAGGGCAAGAAGATGTGATAACTGGAGATCTATCTAAACTGGGAACCCGAGGCTGTATGTTCCTTAATCAGTGTGACTCTGAGAACCGAGACCTGCTGGTTCTTTGAAATAGTGCTGTGTCTGGTGAAGCTTACAGTAAATGATGTCTGTAGGTGACTTACTGAAACAGGAAGTCTTATGCAGTAGGTTTTATGGGCAGCATCACATCCAGGACTGCTGCTTTAAAAGGGCTGAGTTTAGATGTAAAGCTCCGAAAATGACTATGTAATGCAGTTTCTTTTCCATTAACAATAAAAGAACCCATCGACGGGAAGTGAGCTTGGGATGCATTGTGCAACAGATACTAATAAAAGCTTTGAGTGCTTGGGATTGTGCCATCTCATCGATGGTATTTTTTTGTCTGTTAAACTGCCTGCCTTTCTCACAGTTATTGATCTTTTTTTTTGAAGCTGAAGCAGTTAATTCATTTTAAATGGGCAGGATTTTAACCCTCTATCTTTGTAGTTAAATTCTTCCAGAGCAAAATTTTTGAGTACTGTATATCACTGAGGATAGTGGTTGAGTGATTATCTAGCCTTCCACATGGCTGCGTTTTGTGTTGGCCTCTTCAGTCTTAATGATGCCCCCTGGCAAAGGAACTCATTTGAGTGATGCTTAGCTCAAGAGAATTATCCCGTCATCTCCAGTGCCTCTTAGGAATAAGGATAATTGCTCTGTAAGAGAGTGACATGTGTTCAGTTCTTTGGTGCCCCCAGAGAAAGTAAGCAAACGTAAGCAAACATAAGCAAGCTAGCATTTTGTGATGAATCAACCATCATGTTTGGTGTTACATAGGCTGTCTGATTTATTATACTTCTGCAGTTATATTCTTTTATACAGATATGAAAATTGAAGGTGGGAGGCATTTCATAGTTTGTTACTTTTAGGTTTAGTGAGAAGTTGGAGGAAGGCATCATAGTAAAGTGGAATGATCATTGCCTACTCTCCTGATTTTCTTTATGTTCTCCACTAATTAAGAGCATCATTTTTATCCTTCTCTTTTCCTTATCCCTCCTGTTCACATGTAATCTAAAGGTTGTTAATTTTTTCCTTGAAATGCCTTAATTATAAATTCTATTTTTTAAGTCGTTTTCTTCCAGGAATTGTTGCCTCATACCTGCAGTAATAATAGAAATAATAAAAATTAATTTGTTTAGCACCTTGCAGTTTAACCAAGTACTTTCACATATTCATACTCATGTAATCCTCATAACCACACTGTATGTGGTAGATGTTATTCTTTAAATATTATGCTATAGAAACTTCCTATTCGTCTTCTTTCTAGGTATTCTCTCTTTTATTTTATACATTGGGGCCAGGTTAATATTTTTAAAATACAGCTTTCATCATTATGCTTTGTCTTTTAGCACAAGACCTTTGGTTGTTTCACAGCAATATGAATAATGAAGTCAAAACTCCTGTATTTGCATTTAGGATTCTACCCTTCTTTTTTAATTGCCCTAGAACTTTTTCAGAAGAACTTTCTCTATATATCTAATCAGTTTGGTTCACTTCAGCAAGTACTGGTATCTGTTCTATATTGAATACTATGTTTGTTGCTAGAGATAAAAAGATGAGGTAAACATTCTTCTTGTTCTCAGCAAATTCACTGTCCACTGGAGGTAAATAAGATTTAGGCATAGCTAATTATAACGTATGTGGAAGATCATGGAACTGGATGCTTCCTCAGTTTTATAAAGTCTATTTAGAAAAGGAGATTTTTTTAAATACATAAAACCACAAATAAGCCCAAAAAATGGGAGATAAGATGAAAACAGATGAGGAATACTAACACAATTTTGGATTCTGGAAGGCAGACACTTAAGTGGTAACTGACTTAAGAGTCCAGAGAAAGCTGAGTGACTGAAAGGATAGGCCAGTTTGTTACAAAAAAGGCACTAGATAGGCTTGAGAATTGGAGACATGAGGACCTTCAGAAAGTTGGGATGCAGAAGGAAGTAAACACAGGAAGCTTAGTCACAAGTCTATATAGGAAGCAGTTAAGTTGGTAAGTCCTCTCCCTCCCTAGCGTCACCTGGCACCTGCACTTTCCCAGCATCACAGGAGATGGAAGCTTCACACTTGTGAAAGTGAACTGCACTGTGAAACCTGGCTGAGCACAGGGAAAATGAGAAAAAGGTTACCCATTGATTGGTGAGATCCCCCAGAGTCTAGAAGCAGCACATCCCTAAGTGCCTGGGATTTCTTTAGCTCTTAATTTTTTCTTCAAAAGAAATCTGTGCACAATTTCTATAATATAGCAAGTTTGTTTTACTATAAAGAAGATTTTCCCCCAAATCTTGAAAGGAAAGTGAGGATCAAGGACAGGTGTGTCTTATTTGTCCTGTAGCTTATGCCCTGGTACACCTCAGTGTACCCTTAGTTGTGCATATCTCAGAGTAAGAGGCTGGCATTCAGCGTTGTTCACACCCTGTCCCTGTTGGATCTTTCTGGCTTGGCTCCTCACCATTTCTTCCCATGTACTTTGTGTTCTGTTCATATTGGTCCACTCACAGTATATCAAGTTCTGGACATTTTCTATCATGTCTCCACCTCACTATTCAACTTAGTATTTTTAATAAGAAATGCCCTTTATTCTGTCCTCTCTTTGTCCTTCAAGGCTCATCTCAAGTGCCACTTGTGCCCAAATGCTTTACCCTCCCTCATCCAAACTCCTCTACTGAATTGTTCATATTACTTTGTTAACACTCATCACACGTGACTTATTTAACACACTTTTGAGCTACCATGTGCAGGGCCCTGTGCGAGGAGCTAGCATACAGTCTCTGAAGGATGAGACCTGAATGTTACTCATCTTAGATATCTGATATCTGAGTATGATGGATATTGAATATTAAAATGCTTCCCCTACCTCTGGTGTCTTATTTTTCTAGTTAATCTTTTATACTTCCTCACAAATGATTATTCAGAATCACAGATCTGATCATGTCAGTACCCTACGCAAAAACCTTTCATTTTAAACTTTAAGATGCCCTTGAGGACTCTCCTAATGTGGACTGAGCCTTACTCTTCTAGTTTCTTTTGCTGCCCTCACTACTCCTTGCACATCCCTACCCCTTCCTTCCTGATCCTCATGATGCGTGGTCCACCTACTCCCAGACTATCCACCATCTCAGCCTATACTATCTACTTTCTTATTTTCTGTTTGTTTGCTCATACAGTTTCTTCTCTCTGAAATGACTTTCCCTCCTCTTCAGCTATTAAAATCCTACTCGTTTTTTAAGGCTCTGGGGGGAAAAGCAGAATGGAAGAAAGAAAGACAAGAATTTCCTTCTTGAAACTACTGTAATTGCCTTCTCTCTTTTCTTGCTCACAGATCAGAATTCAGGTTTATTACTCTGCTTATACGTACACCAGCATCTCACTTCACTTTAAATGTTACATCTATTAAATTGAAGATCTGTTACTTTAAGCATATACTTCAAATATTAAGTCTTGTAACAGTGAAGGCATGCTGTACTGTGAATGAATAAGGGGTGAATTTTGGTCTCTACCCCCCTGTAATTCTTATTGATAAAATGGAGTACAGAGCGGGGAAGAATGTCCAGTTCAGGAAGACCCCCTAAACACACTTAAAGTTTTAGCAGAGGGGGTCAGCCCTCTGCTAAAATTGGTTTTAGGTCACAGTATCAGTACTTATACAGTGCCAGGAAGGGCTCCCCTGAAAAATCTTCATGCAACATCATTTCTGGTGTGGAAGTCTGTGGCCAAATTGGAATTTTAATCTGCCTGGGAATTGGTTGTTACCACCTATCTATTTCTCTCCCAGTTATTAATATCCTTTTCACAATTTCATCAAATATACTTAAAAAAATTTTTTTTGGTGGGAACATTAATCAGAAACACAAACTAACTTTTAGAAGCAGAATGCAATTTATCTATGTAGAAAAATGCCTATTTTCTGCCTTTTTTTCTTTTAAAAAAGAAGTTCATCTTATAATGGTTTCTTACGTGTTTATCTGGTAACCTGTGAGTCCTCTTTATTATGTAATTTGCAGACAAAAGTTATGCCTAAATTAGTATAGTGTTTGACACATAGAGGTTCTTGTTAACCTGATAGTAGTAGTAAAAGTGTAATGGTGTAGTTCCCAAAAGGCCATCTGTTGTCTACAGCTTGGTAAAATAAAAGCTTATATTGCAGGCAACTTTTTATTTCCACAATGAAGGGGTTTTTAAAATTATTATTATAAAAACAATGTATATTATATAAAAATCAGAAAATACTAAGAAACAATCATTTTAATACCTTAATATACATCTTCCTATATCCTTTTCCATGCGTATATATTCAGCTATGTACATATGTGTGTGTATATATTTATGTATATAAATAAATATAACATTTACCTCTATCTAGTATTTAAAAAGGAGTCACACTGTATATACCAGTACCTTTTAATCAGTCAAGGTTTTAGGTGTCCAAGATGTGTGGAACATGGTCTTAAGCACCATAGAGCATTGAGAGAACTATTAAATAAAATCTCTACCCTCAAGATATTTATAGTCAAGCTGATTAAGATAGGACAAATATGTAAGAAGCAATGTGAAGTCCAGTGCAGTGGCTAAACTATATGATATGTACTAAACACTCAGGAGGAATTAAAATTAGCCTTTAAGACTCAATGGGGGAGGGGTGGTGAAGGTAGCTAAGTACCTGGCATATAGTAGGAGCTCACTAAGTGATAGTTGTTGCTCTCACCCTCAAACTCCAAGCTTTTACTCTGATGTCTAGGAGAATATTGATTCCATTTGTACAAGTGGAGAAGTTGAGAGGAAAAACTATCACTATTTCAGGAAGAACTTTGAGATGTTTAAGTGTTGTCCAGGTGGAAAGCTGTTCCTGCATAGTGAAAGATACAGAGCTAGAGTTCTGGTGAAGAATGAAAACAGCTTTGAGTCATATTTACAGACAGTAGATGAGTTTTCCAAGAGGAGAGTAGAGCAGTAATTGGTTTTATCTCACACTGTCCTCTATGCCAGCTAAAGTTGAAACTGAATACCGTGACAAAAAATATAAAATCCCCATTTGTTAGTGAATTCGAAAAATGAGGGTTTGTGTTTATTGTGCCAAGAGTTAAAATCTCTGTATCTTTGAAATTCTGGCATTTCTTCTTGGTTTGCCTCATGGCTTAAGAGTTTGAAATATTAAATAACAAAACCGTGTGTGTGAGAGAAAGAGATTTTTCTTTTTTTAACAAAAATGCTCACATCTAATTTAAATTTCCAAATTCTCAAGCTGTTTTTGTTCTTGTCTTGCTGGGTCTCATTATCTGTGTTCAGCTTCTCACTTATAAATCATGTTTCATATATGTGAACAGCATTGGGAATGTGACCTTTCTCATGACCCTGTAAGCTAAGATTTTGTTTTGCATTTCCCAGAATAAATGTCACTAAAACATATACATTCTGCTTTTCCCCTAGGTAAAAATCTCTACACCAATGAATATGTAGCTATCAAACTGGTGAGTAGAATCTGTATTTGTGGTAATTATGTTTTGGTGCTCTCAACCCTCACATATCTTTTTATAGGACATAGTTGTAAGCATTCACAAAAATGCTTATGTTGTTCTTTTCCCTTGCATATGATCCCACATAGTCATTTTCCTTCAACTATAGTATTACAGTGGTGAATCACTGTAATACTATATAATACAATATAGTCAGACGATGCTAACTATAGTATTAACAAGGATGAATCAAAGAATAATTTAAAAATAGCTAGACAAAAAAAAATCACTGTAAGACTAGTAATTTGTGTGAAACTTGTACCTTTCACAGTGCTGTATTAAAAGATAAAATCATTTGAAAGTTTTATTATTTTTTTCTTGAACGTGACTGATCCATTTTTAAAATGTAAGGTATTTATTAATATACTTAGGAGTAGAGAACCAAATCTGATCATCTAATCATTGCCTTAAAAAGCTGTCAAACATGAAAAACACACCATGTGGTCAAATTTGAAGCAGAGTTCAATTGGTTATGTCAGTACTAGTCTTATGAATAACTAAACTAGTCATTGAAAATAGCATCCTGGGGCCAGCCCCCTGTCTCAGTGGTTAAGTTCTCACGTTCTGCTTTGGCAGCCCTGGGTTTCGCCGGTTCGGATCCTGGGTGTGGACATGGCGCCACTAATCAGGCCATGTTGAGGCAGTGTCCCACGTGCCACAACTAGAAGGACCCACAACTAAAAAAAAAAAATATATATATATATATATATATGCACAACTGTGTACTAGGGGGCTTTGGGGAGAAGAAGGAAAAATAAAATCTTAGAAAAAGAATTTTTTTAAAAATATTTTTTAAAATATTTATATATTTTTAAAATATTTTTGAGGATTAATAATTTTAGAAGAAACGGTTCTTTATCTTATATTTAAAAGTGATACAAAAGTATTTCTGGTCATATGAAATGTTTCATAAGGCTAGTTTTTATGAAACTGTAAATGTTTGTCCTCCTAGTAAATCCTAGTAAGTTTCCCAGAATTTCCAGGTAGTTTGGGGGCCTTATAATTGGAAGGCAGAGGAGTTAATGTTTGAAGGAAGGATCTTGTTAGAATTGAATGCTGTTCTTTTCTAATAAATTGTACTTACCACATCCACACCTGCTCTGTGGTTGGTCGCTTCCTCTCATTCAGCTTGTCAGTTTATAAAGGGGTTAGGGTTGTCTGGTGAAGAACTGACAGTTATCAGATTCGTTTTTCTACAAAGAAGTTGACAGGGAGCAAGACTTACAGAAGGTAGTTGCTAGGGAACAAGTATTTTCTTCTGTCTGTTGACTTGGAACTCTTGATGGAGAAATGGGAGCAGGAAGAGAGGTAATGCATGTTAACAATGCAGGCCAAATGTTTTCTCTGAATATCAAAGGATTAACCTTATCTTTTTACTTAGAGGAATTTATTCTGTAAAAGTGTTCTTTAGCTCATCTCCTTTTTAACTTTTTCTCTTTTACTACTTTGGTGAGTTGAAATCATTTTGATTCTTCAGGACTAGTAACAGTAAGAAGAAGCCCCTAAAATACTTTATTTGTTATTGTCGCTTTATTAATCAAGACTTCTTTTGAGGGTTTCTGTTAGGGGCAATTCTGTCTGTCTAGATTTCTGCTTCCAAGTTTATACTAGTCAACGTATTTACATAACCTTGCATAACATATTGTTGTATTGAATGACCATTGCATTTCACTTACATTTTATTAAACTTTTATTCTACTTTATATAGCTGAGTTAAAGCTAAAAATAGACTTCATATCATCTAGTATGGTGTGTCTCAGTACCTCATTTCTCTTTCAAATAAATCTTAGATAAAGGCTTTTTGTAGGGTGACAGTCTTATCTGTGAGCCTCCTCTCTTGCTGTTGGGCTGTATTCTTTGTGGCAGTAACTGAGCTCTTTTCATTATAACGGTAAAATTTGCCTTAAGCATTACAGTCCTACAAGTTAGCAGTAATGCTGTCTGTTCAGGATTTCAGGCAGGCCTATGTATTCCAGAATAACTGTGACTCTGGCAAATAACCAGCTCTCTATGGAAATGTAATCAGCATCTGACACAGAAATATAGGGAAGCCCTGCTCGTACTGTTTCAGTTGTACTTTGTTTGGATCTTCATTGTGGGCTCTTGTTTCTTGGATTTCTAGGAACCTTTTTTAAAAATCATAGATAATGTGAACAGAATGTCATGAGCCCTTCCTTTACCTCTATCACCAAGATTTCTAGAGTTCTTTTTAGCAGAGGTTTTCTAACAATTGTAAAAAAAATAAAATAAATTCTGTCCATGCTGCTAATCTTGCTGCCTTCCACAAGCTGTAGACTGAGTGTTTGCAATGTCCTTTATCCTCAGTGCTTCCAGAAGAGCACCTTGAAGTTCCACTTGGCTGAACAGGCTACAACAATGTGCTGAAGGGGGTTGGCTGAGGGGTGTAAGTCCTTCCGTCTGCAGTGAAAAGCCCCTCCTATCTGAATATGTGTGATGTGTACATGCACTTTCAGCCCTGTAACTCTACAGAGTTTTGCTCTTTTTATTTGCTTAGTTACCTAAGATCAGATTGAATATTTCCTATTAAGATTTCTGGTATGAAGTTTGAGAGTATTATGTTTGAAGAAAGGTCTGTGGTTTTTTAATTCATTGCCCCTTGTGGTTTGTCAGAATCCAAAGGCTGTTACTCCAGAAAGAACACTCCTCTTTCTAGTGTTTAGATCAACCTCTGGTTCCATGTTGATTTGTCAACAATGTTTATGTTTGGTTCCTTGTGAATTATTAGTGATTTTGCTAAAGGACAAAGCCTATAATTGACTGCTTTGACGGTGATATAATAGTACATCTAAAACCAAATGAAGAGTCTCAGGAGCCCTCTCTATCTGAAGAGATTAATGAATAAGGAAGTGACTCTACAGTATAATTAGTATGTACTTTTATTTTGGACTGCAAAAATCTTGAGAAACTTGAAGTTCAGCTCTGATGATTACTGATTTTATAGTCAAAGAAGGACATGAGTTCTTTCATAGAACTCCTTACAGATATGAAATATTCCAGTCTGCCTGAGTTGATTTAGATATAACCTTCCTAGAAGCAGAGGGATAGACTAGATAACTTCAAGGAAACGTCTCAATTCTGTGACTTATGTATTCTATATCTTAAGAAAAACACAGAAAACTTCAACTGGGTTCAGGAAGAGCCTTCAAAGATGATCAAATAGTTAAAAAATAGGACCAATGAGGAAAGGGTAAAGGAATTGAAATTACTTCTTCTGAATAAAGAATGTTTAAGAAATGATTGAATAGTTTTGTTTTTTGAAGATAGCTTTTATGGTATTCACAAGTTATTGGGGAGCAATTTTATCTTGTTATTGAGGATATAAGAGAAATAGGCTCAAGTTTCAGTAGTGGAGATTTAAATTACATATAAAGACCTTCAAAACCATGAAATTTGTTAAACACCAGCATGAATTATCAAAAAGCTGTAGAATCTCCTTCCTTTGAGCCTATCTTAAAAATAGAACAAGTGGACTGGCCTGGTGGTGCAGTAGTTAAGTGCGCACGTTCTGCTTCTCGGCAGCTCAGGGTTCGCCGGTTTGGATCCCGGGTGTGGACCTGGCACTGCTTGGCATGCCATGTTGTGGTAGGCATCCCACATATAGAGTAGAGGAAGATGGGCACGGATGTTAGCTCAGGGCCAGGCTTCCTCAGCAAAAAGAGGAGAACTGGCTGTAGTTAGCTCAGGGCTAATCTTCCTCCAAAAGAAAAAAAAAAAAAACAAGTAACCATTCAGTGGGGGAAGGACTATCTTTTCAACAAATGGTGTTGGGAAAACTGGATATCCACCTGCGATGAAGTTGGACCTTACCTTACATCATATACAAAAATTAACTCAAAATGGGTCAAAGACCTAAACATAAGAGCTAAAACTATAAATCTCTTAGAAGAAAATTTAGGGGAAAAGCTTCATGACATTGAATTTGGCAGTGATTTTTTGGATATGACATGAAAAGCACAGGAAAGAAAACAAAGATAGGTAAGTTGAATTTTATCAACATTAAAAACTTTTGTGCACCACAGGACTCTGAACAGAATGAAAAGGCAACCCATGGAATGGGAGAAAATATTTGAAAATTATATATCTGATAAGGAATTGATACTTAGAATTTACCATTTTAACAGTTAAGTGTATAGTTCAGTGGCATTAAGTACATTGACGTTGTTGTGCAACCATGTCTACCTGCCATCTCCAGAACTTTTTCATATTCCTCAACTGAAATTCTGTACCCATTTCCTCCTCCCCCTAGCCCTTGGCAGCCACCGTTCAACTTTCTGTCTCTGAATTTGACTACCCTAGGTACCTCATATAAGTGGAGTCATGCAGTATTTGTCCTTTTGTGTCTGGCTTATTTTGCTTAGCATAGTGGTCTCAACATTCATCTATGTTGCAGCATGTGTCAGAATGTCTTTCCTTTTTACAACTGAATAATACTCCATGTATGTGAGAAACAAAATGTAACTACATTTTTTTCTTTTTTAAGATTGGCACCTGAGCTAACAACTCTTGCCAATCTTCTTTTTTATTGTTTCCTGCTTTTTCTCCCCAAATCCCCCCAGTACATAGTTGTATATTTTAGTTGTGGGTCCTTCTGGTTATGCCATGTGAGATGCCGCCTCAGCATGGCCCGATGAGCAGTGCCATGTCCACGCCCAGGATCCAAATTGGTCAAACATGGGGCAGCTAAAGTGGAGCGTGCGAACTTAACCACTTGGCCATGGGGCCGGCCCCTGTAACTCTACATTTTGTTTATCCATTCATTTGTTGATAGATACTTAGGTTGCTTCCAGCTTTTGACCATTGTGAATAATGATACTATGAACATGGGATACAAATATCAATTTGAGTCACTGCTTTCAGTTCTTCTGGGTACATATACAGAAGTGGAATTGCTGGATCATATGGTAATTCTATGTTTAATTTTTTTAGAAATTGCCATACTGTTTTCCACAGTAGCTGCACCATTTTACACTCCCACAAGTAATGCACAAGGGTTCCAATTTCTCCACATCCTCATCAACACTTATTGTCTGTGCTTTTGATAATAGCCATCCTGCTGAGCATGCAGATGTACCTTTTAGGGTAATGTTTGATTTTCTTGTTAACTAGTTGCTTAGTATAGCTGTTAGTTCAGAATAAATAACCAGCTAATACTTGATGTTTGATGTTTGGTGTAGAGCAAAGTGTGGTAGTTTGGCTGCTGTATCTCTGGGGTCTTTAGAAAACTCTATTTTTGAAAAATTGAACACCATATTGATTAAAGTTACATATTTTAATTGCACTTACAATCTTTAATTCTTTTAAGTATAAAAATGAATATGCATAAGAATGTTCCTACAGCATTACTCATAATATTGAAAACTGAAAACAGTCCAAATGTCCAAAAATTGTGGTGTGTATGTGTACAGACATACAGGGGAATGCTACAGCCATTAAAAACAATATACAGCTATACTCATTGCCATGGAAAGGTGTTATCATCACGCTGTTGAATTTAAAGGCAAATTACAAAACAGCAAAGTATGATCTATTTATTTAAAATATATTTTTGAGTCTATATTATATAGAAATATATGTATAAATAAATATTTGGAAGGACATTCACCAAAATATTAATATTGATTCTCTTTTAAATGATAGAATCTCAGATTATTTTTACTTTCTTCCTAGTTTTTATACATTTTAAATTTTCTTTCTGAGCATGTATTATTTTTCTAAAAATAATAAAACTGTTTACCACCCAAAATTCCGAATAAAACAAGCAGGAAATACATGCTGGTATATAATTAAAAGGTTTGGCATCTGATTTCCTAGTAGGAGAATACATTTCAGGAGAATACTTCATGGTGAGGACACTATTCTTGAATGATAGCTCATACAGAGTATTTTTATTTAAATATCCATGGAAGGGATTGTATGTAATTCAGCTTCATCCTCCCCAGGCTGTGCTTTCAAAGAGAAATTGTGGTAAGAAAATGTTATCATATATGGATATCATCTCTAAAATATTAAGTGGTCTTAGCCCTGGTTTACTCTGAAAACCTAGGAATGGAAGAATCCTATTTATCTACATCTGATCATAATTTCTCTTCTTGGGTTTCAGGAACTAATAAAATCACGTGCTCCACAGCTTCATTTAGAGTACCGGTTTTATAAACAGCTTGGCAGTACAGGTAAGTCAATCTCTTCTCTCCATTTACTTAGAAGATAGCTTAGCTGAAAGCCCAAAAATATGCAAATTGTCTTGTCTACTTTACCATTTTTACCACACCATGTATTTCCCCTGCTTGCTGGATAGGTAAGTAAACATAGCCAACCAAAAAGCTCCTTGCTCTCTGGCTCCTGGAGGGACAGTTGAGTTGATTAGGGATCTGTGAGGCCATGACTGTGCCCACTGACCAACCTTTGAATGCTTTCACCCCCCTGAAATACACATGGTATGGAGTTTTGTTTTTTGGTAGTTTATTTATTCTCTTTCAATTTCTTTGTGTATACTAAAAGAAAAGAGATGGGGTTGGTAATTTGCAAGCTTTATTTTAACCACATTGAGACTATATATCTGTTTTAAAGACATACTAAAATATACATGCTGAAATATATAACACTGTCATTTTATCTGTTGTTCTCTTTAATTTGGAAGCTCTGTGTAATTGTAATAACCTTGACCTTTGAGAGTTTTTAAAAGTTGTTTATAATTTTTAAAAACTTGCCTATTTTTTACTTTTCTAAAAGCTCTCATTTCTGAAATATCTTACTGGCTTCCAGAAAAATATCTTAATTAAGCAAATGTTACCAGCCCTAAGGAGGTTGTACCTATTACCTCTTGCAGAAGATGGAATCCTTCAATGCTAGTTTCATCATTTAACATTAGTAGACATTGTTCTGCTTTATGCCTTCACTGTGACAGTTTTATGTGACTGACTGAAACATGGTTTCTATTTCAAGTACCACTATTGAAGGCACTATTGAAGGAATTTGACTTTCGTGTCCTAGAATATATAGAATTATGTAAGAGCCACTGGGTGTTACTCAAGTTGTTTTATACCCTGACTATGGCAATAATCAGCCATAGTCATAACCTAGGGAGGTCACGATGGGCATTTGTCCTTCACTGAATCTAGCATGACTTCTTGCTTGGAGTAGCCTCTTAGTGTATGTCTGTTCATTGATTGTGTCCTTAAATGTGGAGTGTTCCTGGTGTAGGATTTAAGATTGGCAACAGAGTTCACAGGATGTATTTATAACTTGAGGCTTGTCTTCCGGTAACTAAACTTTAAAGTTGGCTGTTATGTTGTTCCTGGTTTCACAAATTTCGGGGTAATAATTATCACAGATCACTTATGATAAACAGGTTTGTGCATGTCTCACAACTCTAAGGTACACATAAAAACATGCTAGATCCAGCCAAACTTAGATGTTTGAATGGGCCTGAGGAAAGTGACCAGGCCATTTTGCAGGATTTCCTCTGTAAGCCCTTCCAAATGCAGTCATGTGCTGCATAATGAGGTTTCTGTATAATAACGGGACACATATACGACAGTGGTCCCATAAGACCTTCGCATAGCACAAGATGTGCAGGTAGAAGGCAGTGATATTGATGATTCTGACCCTGCGTAGGCCTAGGCCAATGTGTGTTTGTGTCTTAGTTTTTAACAAAAAAAGTTTAAAAAGTAAAAAATAAAGTTTAAAAAATAGAAGAAAGCTTTATAGAATAAGGATATAAAGAAAGAAAATATTTTCATACAGTTGTACAATACATTTGTGTTTTAAGTTGTGTTATTACAAGAGTCAAAGTTTAAAAAATTTTAAAGTTTATAAAGCGAAAAAGTCATGGTAAGCTAGGGTTAATTTGTTACTGAAGGAAGAAAAATATTTTTTTAATAAATTGAGTATAGCCTAAGTGTACAGTGTTTATGAGATCTGTGCCCTGGATCAGAACCTGTGAACCCCAAACCGCCGAAGCAGAGTGCACAAACTTAACCACTACGCCACCAGGCCAGCCCCAAATATTGACTGTTTTTTAGCTGTAATTGCATATCTCCTCCCACTCCCCACAGTCTTATTGTGATAAGACTATAAGCTCTTGCACCTTGAGAGCAAGGCTTCTGCCACCTTCACCTTTGTGTCTCAGTTGTGTTCTCAATGCCCAACATAGTTTTTTCACATAGTAGGCACTTGGGAAGAAATTTGGTGATAGAAAGAAGTTAGGAAGAATTTATAACGTGATTTTTTTTAGATTTTTGCCAAGCTATTAATAGAAATATTCCCTAGGGATGGCCAAAAAAGCAAATTTATTTTGAAAGTAGGTCAGTTGACAAAAAAGTAGACAAGATTTCACTACGTCTCATTATAAAGGTGAGCGTGAACACTAGAGCTTGTTTCTAACTACAACATGAGCATTCTCTCCCTATTTTTCTAGAGTGAGTTCCCAGCTGCAAAAGTGACTTATCGCTAGTTAATGTTTGAGCAGCCAGAGCACATATGCCACTCTCTGCAGAACCAAGGTGATGTGCCATTGTAAATAAATAACCTTTCATGCCAAGGCACACAATGACCAAAATAATGCAATCATTGTTTTTGCTCACTAGTGCTGTATCTGTCATTATTCAGCACAGGCCAGTTATTTGCAAAATATTTGGTTATCATGACAAGGAATACTTAAAAAAATAAAAGCCCATTGTTACTTAGGTTTGTTCAAGGAATTAGTGCTTATAAAGTATAAATGGATGAAATTTTGATGGAGAAATGAGTGATTGTGAATTTAAAGAATAGTGCTATTGCTATTGTGACCAAAGCTTGAGACTTTAAATTCCTAAAAAAGGGACTTTTGTGGTAGCTCGGAACTATGACCATTTCTTCCATAAGTACCCAGGTCTTAATCATTACCTTGGGTTTTTGATGCCCATATTGCCCTGACCATATGATCTGGAAATTCATTCCATTTCTCTACTCATGTGGAGATAGAACAAAAATGGTAGCGCTGGATCATTGTGAACATGGTTTAAGTTGTAGCTCTTCCTGATTGTGCCTTTTTTTCCTTGTTTAATCTCTAACTCCTTCCCTTCCATCCCACTCTGTTCTCTGGTGGGCAGTCACACTTCAAGCTTTGTTTGCTGATTATAGCTTTGCCATCAAGAATTTCAAAACCTGATTACTTACTATGAGAGTTGAAATCTCCAGATAATCAAGGGGGACTTGAAGGCCTTAAAACTTGAGAATGAGGATCTTGATCTTCCTAATAACTATGATTTTTTTTTCGTTTATTGTAGAAACCAAATTATAAAATATTAAAGGATTTTCTTTTTCCTGAGGAAGATTCACCCTGAGCTAACGTCTGCTGCCAATCTTCTTGCTTTTTTTTTTGTCCTTCAAGTAATTTTATTGGGCTTATAATAATGATTTATAACATTGTGTAATTTCGAGTGTACATTATTGTTTATCAATTCCTGAATACACTTTATCATGTTTATCCCAGTAATCTAATTTTTATCCATCACTGTACATATGTGCCCTTTTGTCCCTTTTGCCCACCCCTCAACCCCTTTCCCCTCTGGTAACCACTAATATGTTCTCTTTATCCATGTATTTTTTATCTTCCACATATGAGTAAAATCATGTAGTATTTATATTTCTCTCTTTGGCTTATTTCACTTAACGTCATACCCTCAAGATCCATCCATGTTGTTGCAAATCGGACAATTTTGTCTTTTTTTATGGCTGAGTAGTATTCCATTGTGTATATATATATACCACATCTTCTTTCTCCATTCATCAGTTGATGGGCACTTGGGTTGCTTCAACTTCTTGGCTATTGTGAATAATGCTGCAGTGAACATAGGGGTGCATAAATCTCTGGATCATTGATTTCAAGTTCTTTGGATAAATACCCAGTAGTGGAATAGCTGGATAATATGGTATTTCTATTTTTAATTTTTTGAGAAATCTCCATACTGTTTTCCATAGTAGTTGCACCAGTTTGCATTCCCACCAGAAGTGTATGAGCATTTCCCTTTTCTCTACATCCTCTCCATTTGTTCTTTTTTGTCTTGGTAATTATAGCCATTCTGACTGGTGTAAGGTGATATCACATTGTAGTTTTGAATTGCATTTCCCTAATAGTGATGTTGAACATCATTTCATGTGTCTGTTGGCCATCTGTATATCTTCCTTGGAAAAATGTCTGTTCATATCCTCTGCCCATTATTTGATCAGGTTTTGTTGTTGTTGTTGAGTTGCATGAGTTCTTTATATATTTTGGAGATCAACCCCTTGTCTGATAAATGATCTGCAAATATTTTTTCCCAACTGGTGGGTTGTCTTTCCATTTTGTTCCTGGTTTCCTTTGCTTACAGAAGGTTTTTAGTCTGATGTAGTCCCATTTGTTAACTTCTTCATCTGTTTCCCTTGCCCAAGTAGACATGGTATTTGGAAAGATGTTGCTAAGACCAATGTCAAAGCGTGTACTGCCTATGTTTTCTTCTAGGAGTTTTATGCTTTCAGGTCTTACCTTCAAGTCTTTAATCCATTTAGAGTTAATTTTTGTGTATGGTGCAAGATAATGGTCTACGTTCATTCTTTTGCATGTGGCTGTCCAGTTTTCCCAATGCCGTTTATTGAAGACTTTCCTTTCCTCATTGTATGTTCTTGGCTCCTTTGTCAAAGATTAGCTGTCCATAGATGTGTGTTTTTATTTCTGGCCTTTCAGTTCTCATCCATTGATCTGTTTGTCTGTTTTTCTGCCAGGACCATGCTGTTTTGATTACTGTAGCTTTGTAGTATGTTTTGAGTCAGGGATTTTGATGCCTCCAGCTTTGTTCTTTTTTTTCAGGATTGCTTTGGCTATCTGGAGTCTTTTGTTGTTCCATATAAATTTTAGGATTCTTTGTTCTATTTCTGTGAATGTCATTGGGATTCTGCTTGGGATTGCATTGAATCTGTAGATTGCTTTAGGTAGTGTGGACATTTTAACTATGTTTATTCTTCCAACCCATAAATGTGGAATATCTTTCCATTTCTTTATGTCTTCTTCAATTTTTTTCAGTAATGTCTTATAGTATTCAGTGTATAGATCTTTCACCTGTTTGGTTAAGTTTATTCCTAGGTATTTTATTTTTGTTGTGGTTATAAATGAGATTATATTCTTGATTTCTCTTTCTGCTAGTTCATTGTTAGTGTACAGGAATGCAACTGATTTTTTAAAATTGGTTTTGTACCCTGAAACTTTGCTGTAGTTGTTGATTATTTCTAATAGTTTTCTGGTGGATTCTTCAGGGTTTTCTATATATAGTATCATGTCATATGCAAATAGCGAAAGTTTCACTTCTTCCTTTCCAATTTGGATTCCTTTTATTTCTTTTTCTTGCCTGATTGCTCTGGCCAACACCTTCGGTATTATGTTCAATAGGAGTGGCGAGAGTGGGCACCCTTGTCTTGTTCCTGTTCTCAGAGGGATGGCTTTCAGTTTTTCACCATTAACTATGATGTTGGCTGTGTGTTTGTCATATATGGCCTTTATTATGTTGAGGTACTTTCCTTCTATACCCATTTTATTGAGAGTCTTTATCATAAATGAGTGTTGGATCTTGTCAAATACTTTCTCTGTATCTATTGAGATGGTCATGGGATTCTTACTCCTCATTTTGTTAATGTGATGTATCAAATTGATTGATTTGCACATGTTGAATCATCCCTGCATCCCTGGAATAAGTCCCTCTTGATCGTGGTGTGCGATCCTTTTAATGTACTGCTGTATTTGGTTTGCCTACATTTTGTGGAGGATTTTTGCATCTAACTTCATCAGTGATACTGGGCTGTAGTTTTCCTTCGTTGTGTTATTCTTGTCTGGTTTTGGTATCAGGGTAATGTTGACATCATGGAATGTGTTAGGAAGCATTCCATCATCTTCAATTTTTTGAAATAGTTTGAGAAGGATAGGTACTAAATCTTCTTTGAATGTTTGGTAGAATTCTCCAGACAAGCCATCTAGTCCTGGACTTTTGTCTTTTGGGAGGTTTTCAATTGCTGTTTCAATCTCTGTACTTGTGATTGGTCTGTTCAGATTGTCTGTTTATTCTTGATTCAGTTTTGGGAGGTTGTGTGAGTCTAGGAATTCATCCATTTCTTCTAGGTTATTGAATTTGTGGGCATATAGTTTTTTGTAGTATTCTCTTACAGTCCTTTGTGTTTCTGCAGTATCTGTTGTAATTTCTCCTCTTTCATTTCTGACTTTATTTCTTTGAGTTTTCTCTCTTTTTTTCTTGGTGAGTCTGGCTCAGGGCTTGTCAGTTTTGGTTGTCTTCCCAAAGAACCATCTCTTAGTTTCATTAATCCTTTCTTCTGTTTTTTTAGTCTCTATTTCATTTATTTCTGCTCAGATTTTTATTGTTTCCTTCCTTCTGCTCACTTTGGGTTCTGTTCTTCTTTTTCTAGCTCTGTTAGGTGCATTTTAAGATTACTTATTTGATATTTTTCTTGCTTATGGAGGTGGGCCTTTATTGCTATGAATTTCCCTCTTATGACCACTTTTGCTGCATCACATAAGAATTGGTATGTTTTCATTTTCACTTGTCTCTGGGTATTTTTTAATTTCTACATTTTTATCCTCTAGAAGACTCATTCTTTCCTCCATAAGATCCATTCTATTTCCTAATGATTGTAGATTATTTTTTATTTCATTAATTGTATTTTTCATATCCAGAATTTCTGCTTGATTTTCTTTTTATAGTTTCAGGCTCTTTGGTGAAGAGATTAATTTTATTGCTGAGCTCCTTGAATTATCTTTCTGTGTTTTCTTGTAAGTCGTTGAGCTTCCTTATGACAGCTATTTTGAATTCTCTATCACTTAGGTTGTAAATTTCTTTGTCTTCAGGGTTGGTTTCTGGAGAATTGTCACTTTCCTTCTGGTCTGAATTGTTGCTGTAGTTTCTTATGGTATTTGACGAACTAATCTTTTGTCGGGGCATTTGTGGTAGTCTTAGGATGCAGATTCCACATGTTACTGCTAGGTGGAAGCAGGGGTGTAGTTTCTGGCCCCACCCCATCTGCTGGAGGCTGTGGGAGTACTATAGGGGCTTGTCCCAGCCTGGGGTGCCTTCAGGCACTTGTGTGAACTATGCTTGGCAGTGGGGCTTCCTCTCTGGGACCCAGGCTAGGGCCACTCCTTGGAGGCACAGGGGTATTGTGGGCTCTCCCTCCTCGCCAGTAGAGTGATCACGAGCACAAGCTAAGGGTTACCACTGCCTCCTCCGATGGTCACCTTGGTGTGTGTTCCCACTTTCGAGGTGCTTGCACCAGGCTGGAAAGCATTCATGTGCATTCACAGTGCTACTGGGGGAGACCAGGGCATGCTCACCTATCTCTGCCACTTCCCAGGGGACCAGTCCATCCACCCTCAAGTGTATAGCTGCGTGTGTCTCTCAAGCATCCTGTTGTGTTGTGAGTGCCACTATGAAACCTTCCTGGGAGTCACCTAAAACATTGGATAAAGAAGTGGGGTCCTAAATTAGCTGAGCCCGGGACCACTCTTCACAGGGGTACAGGTTGTTCATTACACAGAGACACCCAGCCCAGGAAGCAGGTAGAGGCCAAAATCTGGTCTGTGCTTTGCCATCACACGTGTGTGCTGGGGTGGGGCTGCATGGGCCTGGAGGGGTACTTCTCCCAATTTGCACAATGATGTCATGGGCTAGTGGCAGCTTGACTCGGAAAAACTTGATTTGACAGAGATCCCACTGAATTCCCATTGGTCAGTGAATGTCCATTCAGTTGTAGTTCAAAAGGAGGAGAGACAAAGGGAATAGCTCATTTTGCCACGTTGCTGACGTCACCTCAGTCTTCCTCATTGTTTGCTTGAGGAAGATAGCCCTTAGCTAACATCTGTGCCAGTCTTCCTCTATTTTGTATGTGGTTTGCCGTCACAGCATGGCTGATGAGTGGTGTGGGTCTCCACTCGTGATCCAAACACAGGCCACTGAAGTGGAGCATGCCAAACTTAACCACGACACCATGAGGCCAGCCCCATTACAGGATATTTTGAAAGGAAATGATGATCCATGCTCTTACCACCCTAACTCACCTACATTTCATTTGAATATTTTTCTCCTTTTTATATGCAGACATATTTAATAGTTAATCTCAGTTCACATGCATCTGCATGTCTTCTTTCACTTAACATTTAACATTTGTCATGAGGCTGCAGAGTCTTCATGTTTCTAATCATTGTATAGTATCCTATCAGCTTCACAGACTATAATTTAGGCACACGTTTTGTGTTGTTAGACATATAGATTTTTTTTATTTGAAGAAATCATTTCCCCTATTGATATTCTGGTACCTAGGTATTATAACCCAAAACTTTTCTTTCATATGTTCTCCCATTTACTCCCCATATGAATGATTGTGATTTTCATATGTTTAAAGAGCTAGTAAGTGGTAGATTAGGTTCATTCCAAATGATTCTAGAACAAAAATTATTGAAAGAAATTACAGGAAGATAAATTTTGGCTTTGTATAATAATTAGAACAGTATGAAAGTAATCTAAATGTCATCAGGATGGATCTAGCTAAATAAATGATGATAGATTTATACTATGGCATTAACTATCAAAAAGAAGGTGGATGGGGCAACCCAGTGGCATATAGTGGTTAAGTTTGTGTGCTCTTCTTTGGTGGCCCAGAGTTCGGGAGATCAGATCCCAGGCTCAGACCTACACAATGCTCATTAAGCCATGCTGTGGTGGCGTCCCACAGAGAAAAAAATGGAGGAGGAGCCAGCCTGGTGGTGTAGCGGTTAAGTTCACGTGTTCCACTTCAGCAGCCCAGGGTTCACCTGTTCAGATCCTGGATGTGGACCTATGCACCACTTATCAAGCCATGCTGTGGCAGATGTCCCACATATAAAGTAGAGGAAGATGGGTAGGATGTTAGCTCAGGGCCAGTCTTCCTCAGCAAGGAGAGGAGGATTGGTGGTGTATGGCAGCTCAAGGCTAATATTCCTCAACAAAAAAAACGAAAGAAAGAAATGGAGGAAGATTGTCACAGAATGTTAGGTCAGGGCCAATCTTTCTCATACCCAAAAAAGAAAGTAGAGCCCTATGTACTAATATGGAAAGATGCCCCAATGTATTTTTAAGTGAAAAAGTTTGTAAAACAGTATAGCATGATTGTATTTGTGTAGTACAAAAAGTACTTAAATAAAGATATGTCCTTGTAAGCATAAAAAAAATCTGCGTGGGTATACAAAATATTTAATAATGCTTATCTTTAAAGCATAAGATTAGAAATGGGAAGCAGTGACACTCTAAAAGTTTTCACTTTATTTCTTTAATACTGTTTGCATTTTTTGCCCTGACCATGTATTATTATTACTATAACTAATTTTTTAAAAGACTGCAGCAGTGGACGTATGGTCTCTCTCCTACCTCTTCCATTACCAAGGCAACCTGTTTCTGTCCCCATATATCCTCAGCCATGCTTTAACAGTTTCAGGCATAAGTTCAACAAATGATGATAAACCTTATTTCATTTCTATCCCAACACCTTCTTGTAGGAAGAAACAAAGCAAATCGTTGACTAGAATAAGCTGTCTTATGCAATAGGATTTCCTGTCTCTTAGGGGGAGGGCAGTTTTCAGGCAGAAGTTGTACAGTTTTGCATTCTGGATGTTGTGAGGGAGATGTGTGCGCTGGGTAGAAAGTTAGAATATGTGACCTTTTAAGACCTACTTGAATCTAAGATTATATAAAAAACTCTTCAAGACCACATGTTACTGTACAAGAAACATCCTGGTGCAGATATTTATACTTGGTATCTTCTACAGTTTCAGAAGACGTAAACTTATTTTTTAGAAGTTGGGTTATAAATATAACCCTGGTTAGGATGGACATCCAATGGTCAGTGAAGCAAAATGGAAACATTATCTAGTGTTCTCACATAATTGAATGGCGGGCATAGGGGAGATTTTTATTTGCAAATTATGGTTCAAATTATTGAGCCTGAAATTGCTGGAGAATTTCCCAACTTATTCCAAAGAAAAGCAATATTTTTTAGATGTGAAACTTTGCAACTTATGTAATGACTCTAAAAAATTATTGTTATTCTTTCCTCACTGTTGGAAAGTCAAAGTTTTAGATTTTCTCCTGTGACTAAACCAAATACATTCCAGTTTTGTCTTATTTTTGCTTCATTCCTTCTTATATCACTGTGTTTTGATTTCTCACAGCACAAAGGGCTTTGCCATTGAACACAATTATGCTTTTCTTTTCAGATGTAGTTTCTATAGATTGTTCTGAGTACACAAGATTAGGAGTCAGGGACTTAAAGATTGACTCTGGATTCCTTGGAACTTGCTTGCCCTCCTGGTAGCTTTAGTATTGTTTGGTACAGTGGGCCAGCTTCATAAGATAGAACAGCGGTATTTAATTATGGTAAGTAAGGCTGTAAGCCTTGCAATCAGCAGATGAAAGCACCCTGTGAGTTGTAACCATCTTTCTTATCATTTTCATGAGTCATCTCTGTTGTGTTAATTGTCTTATAGTCACCATGGGTTAAGTTCCAATCTTATTTTCCTTATATGGGAATGTTTTCAGATTTTCCTATGCTCTCAGGGTCCTTTTACTTAGGAGAGTATATACATTGTCAATTGAAAATTTTTCCAGCCCACAAATCTTTTTTCTAGTACACCTCTCACTTTTGCTTGTATTGTAATATACAGGAACAGGACTTGGTGGATGACAGGTTTGGGGCGGAGATAAGCAAAACGAGTTGCCTAAACATATAGGAGGCCTAAACATAGGAGAGGGATAGTATGAGCATGAAGGTTTGTAGCTAGATTTGGGGCTGGCCACATGATAAGGGTTTGGTATATGTCTGGTAATTAAATAAAAGATGAGTAAACCAAAACCAAGCACGCAGCTGAAGTGGCAAGAGAGAGGGAGGGAGAGGGAATGAATCAGCAAGGGCAGGAACAAATGAAAGAGGCTGGTGGGGCAGGGAGGAATAGGCACATGGCAAGGAAAAAGGACCCTAGATAGAGAAATGAGAATGCAAACAGGTAAAATATGGTGGAGGCCTCTGACTTAGCCAGAAGGAGCTGTAAAGTTGCCTTCTATTACTGTTCTGAGTTAACTGTTTCTTAGGAACAGTGGTTTTGAACAAGAGCTTTGCCTTTTTTGAAGTGAGGTAATAATAGTTTATAACATTTTGAAATTTCAGTTGTACATTATTATTTGTCACTCACCATATAAATGTGCCCCTTCACCCCTTGTGCCCAGCCCCAACCCCCTTCCTCTCTGATAACCACTGAACTGTTCTCTTCATCCATGTGTTACTTTATCTTCCACGAGTGAAATCACACGGTGTTTGTCTTTCTTTCTCTAGCTTTTCTCACTTAACATAATACTCTCGAGGTCCATCCATGTTGTTGTGAATGGCATGATTTTGTCTTTTTTTATGGCTGCGTTGGTCGATTCTATATATATATATATATATGCCATATCTTCTGTATCCAATCATCAGTCAGTGGGCACTTGGGTTGCTTCCACATCTTGGCTATTGTGAATAATGCTGCAGTAAACATAGGGATGCCTAAGTCTCTTTGAATTGTTGATTTCATGTTCTTTTGATAAATACCCAGTAGTGGGATAGCTGCATCATATGTATTTGTGTTTTTAGTTTTTTGAGAAGTCTCCATACTGTTTTCCATAGTGGCTGCACCAGTTTGCATTCCCACCAGCAGTGTAAGGTTCCCTTTTCTCCACATCCTCTCCAATATTTGTTATTTTTTGTCTTGGTGATTATAGCCATTCTAATGGGTATAAGGTCATACCTTAGTGTAGTTTAGATTTGCATTTCCCTGTTGATAATGATGTTAAACATCTTTTCCTATGCCTGTTGGCCATCTGTATATCTTCTTTAGAAAAATGTCTGTTCACATCCTCTGCCCATTTTTTGATTGGGTTTTTTTGTTGTCATTGAGTTGTGTGAGTGCTTTATATATTTTGGAGATTAACCCTTTGTCAGATGTATGATTTGCAAATATTTTCGCCCAGCTGGTGGGTTGTCTTTTCATTTTGTTCCTGGTTTCGTTTGCCTTGCAGAAACTCTTTAGTCTGATTCCACTTCTTTATGTTTTCTTTCGTTTCCCTTGTCCAAGTAGACATGGGATTCAAAAAGATCCTTCTAAGATCGATGTCAAAGAGTATTGCCTGTATTTTCTTCTGGGAGTCTTATGGTTTCAGGTCTCACCTTCAACTCTTTGATCCATTTAGACTTTATTTTTGTGGATGGTGTGAGATAATGGTCTACTTTCATTCTTTTGCATGTGGCTGTCCTGTTTTTCCAACACCGTTTATTGAAGAGACTTTCCTTTCTCCATTGTATGTTCTTAGCTCCTTTGTCGAAGATTAGCTGTCCATCGATGTGTTTGTTTATTTCTGGATTTTCCATTCTGTTCCATTGATCTGTGTATGTTTTTTTGTGCTCATACCATGCTGTTTTGAGTAATATACCTTTGTACTATATTTCGCATCTAGGGATTGTGATGCCTCCAGCTTTGTTCTTTTTTTCAGGGTTGCTTCAGCTATTTGGGGTCTTTTGTTGCCCCATATGAATTTTAGGATTCTTTGTTCTACTTTCATGAGGAATGTCATTGGGATTCTGATCGGAATTGCATTGAATCTGTAGATTACTTTAAGTAGTAGGGATATTTTAACTATGTTTATTCTTCCAATCCGTGAGCATGGAATATCTTTCCCTTTCTTTATGTCATCATTGATTTCTTTCAGTAATGTCTTATAGTTTTGTTTGTTTAGGTCTTTCACCTCCTTGGTTAAATTTATTCCTAGATATTGTATTATTTTTGTTGCGATTGTAAATGGGATTCTAGAGTTCTCTTTCTGTTATTTTGTTATTAGAATATAGAAATGCAACTGATTTTTTTAAGTTGATTTTGTACCCTGCAACTTTGCCATATTTGTTGATTATTTCTAATAGTTTTCCAAGGGATTCTTTAGGATTTTCTATATATAAAATCATGTCATCTGCAAACAGCAAGAGTTTCACTTGTTCTTTGCCTATTTGGACTCCTTTTATTTCTTTTTCTTGCCTAATTGCTCTGGCCAAAACCTCCAGTACTGTGTAGAATAAGAGTGGCAAGAATGGACACACTTGTCTTGTTCCTGTTCTCTGAGGGATGGCTTTCAGTGTTTCACTGTTGACTGTGAAGCTGGCTGTGGGTTTGTCATATATGGCCTTTATTATGTTGAGGTACTTTCCTTCTATATCCATTGTACTGAGAGTTTTTATCATAAATGGATGTTGGATGTTGTCAAATGCTTTCTCTGAGTCTATTGAGATGACCATGTGGTTTTTATTCCTCATTTGTTAAGGTGTATCACGTTGATTGATTTCTGGATATTGAACCATCTCTGTGTCCCTCATATAAATCCCACGTGATCACGGTGTATGATCTCTTTAATGTATTGCTGTATTCGGGTTGCCAATATTTTGTTGGGGATTTTTGCATCCATGCCTATCAGTGATATCAGCCTGTAATTTTCCTTCTTTGGGTTGCCCTTGTCTATCTTTGGGATCAGGGTGATGTTGGCCTTGTAGAATGTTTTAGGAAGTGTGTTCCATCTTCCTCAACTTTTTGGAATAGTTTGAGGATAGATATTAAATCTTCTTTGAATATTTGGTAGAATTCTCCTGAGAAGTCATCTGGCCCTGGACTTCTGTTTTTTGGGAGGTTTTGGATTACTGTTTCAATCTCTTTACTTGTGATTGGTCTATTCAGATTCTCTGTTTCTTCTTCAGTTTTGGGAGGTTGTATGAGTCTAAAAAGAAATGTATCCATTTCTTTTCAATTGTCCAATTTGTTGGCATATACTTTTTCATAGTATTCTCTTATATCTTTTGTATCTCTGTGGCATCCGTTGTAATTTCTCCTGTTTCATTTCTAATTTTATTTATTTGAGCCTTCTGTCTTTTTTTCTTAGTGGGTCTGACTAAGGGTTTGTCAGTTTTCTTTGTCTTCTCAAAGAACCCTCTGTTTGTTTCATTGATACTTTCTACTGTTTTTGTTTGTTTCGATTTCATTTATTTCTGCCCTAATTTTTATGATTTCCCTTCTTCTTCTGGCTTTGGGCTTTTTTTGTTCTTCTTTTTCTAATTGTATTAGATGCAGTTTAAGATTGCTTATTTGAGGGCCAGCCCTGTAATGCAGCAGTTAGGTTTGCACTTTCCGCTTCAGTGGCCCGAGGTTCACCAGTTTTGATCCAAGGTGCAGACATGGCACCGCTTGGCAAGCCATGCTGTGATAGGTGTCCCACATATAAAAAGTAGAGGAAGAGGGCATGGATGTTAGCTGAGGGCCAGTCTTCCTTAGCAAAAAGAGGAGGATTGGCAGCAGGTGTTAGCTCAGGGCTAATCTTCCTCAAAAAAATAAAAATAAAATAGAAATAAAGATTGCTTATTTGATATTTTTCTTGTTTGTTAAGATGGGCCTGTAGGGCTATGAATTTCCTTCTTATGACCACTTTTGCTGCATCCCATATGAGTTGATATTGTGTATTTTCATTCTCATTTGTCTCCAATTTTTTTTTATTTCTCCTTTAATTTCTTCAGTGATCCATTAGTTGTTCAGTAGCATGTTGTTTAGATTCCACGTTTGTCGCTTTCCCAGCTTTTTTCTTGTAGTTGATTTCTAGTTTCATATCATAATGGCCAGAAAAGTTACTTGATATGATTTCAGTCTTCTTACATTTATTGAGGTGTGCCTTGTTTCCCAACATATGATCTATCTTTGAGAATGTTCGTTGTGCACTTGAGAAGAATGTGTGTCTGTGCATTTTGGATGGAGCATTCTCTATATATCTATTTAGTGCATTTGGTCTAGCTTTTCATTTAAATCCACTATTTCCTTGTTGATTCTCTGTCTGGATGATCTATCCATTGATGTAAGTGGGATAAGTTCCCCTACTATTATTGTGGTGTTGTTAATATCTCCTTTTAGGTTTGTTAGTAGTTGCTGTATGTACTTTGGTGCTCCTGTGTTAGGTGCGTATATATTCACAAGTGTTATGTCTTCTTAGTGGAGTGTCCCTTTTATTGTTATACTGCCCCTTTTTGTCTCTCATTACCTGTTTTGTCTTGAACTCTACTTTTTCTGATATAAGTATGGCAACACCTGCTTTCTTTTGTTTGTCATTAGCTTGGAGTATGTCTTCGATCCCTTCACACTGAGCCTGTGTTTGTCTTTAGAACTGAGATGTGTTTCCTGGTGGGAGCATATTGTTAGGTCTTGTTTGTTAATCCATCCTGCCACTCTGTGTCTTTTGATTGGAGAATTCAATCCATTTACATTTAGAGTGATTATTTACATATGAGGGATTATTTCTGCCATTTTATTGCTTGTTTTCCAGTTCTTCTACTTGCCCTTGTTTCTCGCCCTGTGTATTTCAGGCTACCAGTTCAGTTTGGTAGTTCTCTTGTGATGGTTTTCTTAGTTTTCTCTGTGTTTATCATTTGTGTCTCTGTTCTGATTCTTTGCTTAGGGGTTACCATGAGGTTTGTATAAAAAGTCTCGTAGATGAGGGGCTGGCCCCATGGCCAAGTGGTTAAGTTCGCGCGCTCCGCTGCAGGCGGCCCAGTGTTTCGTTGGTTCGAATCCTGGACGCGGACATGGCACTGCTCATCAGACCACACTGAGCCAGCGTCCCACATGCCACAACTAGAAGGACCCACAACGAAGAATGCACAGCTATGT
Source organism: Equus quagga (assembly GCF_021613505.1). NCBI lineage: Eukaryota > Metazoa > Chordata > Mammalia > Perissodactyla > Equidae > Equus > Equus quagga. The sequence continues at coordinate 58,048,566 of NC_060268.1, read as the reverse complement.
ACCGGGGGGCTTTGGGGAGAAAAAGGAAAAAATAAAATCTTAGAAAAAAAAAAAAAGTCTCGTAGATGAGATAGTCCATTTTCTGATTGCTTCTTATTTCCGTGGACTATGCTGTTTCAATCCCTTTCCTCTTCCCCTTTTAAGTTATTATTGTCACAACTTATTCCACCTTGTATTGTGAGTTTGTGGTTAAAGTGACAAGATTATATTTATTTTTTGTGTTTTCCTTCATTTATCTTTAATGTTATAATTGTCTGCTAACCTGTTCTGATAGACAGCTGCAATTTTCTGATTTTGTCTATATATTTATCTCCTTGCTCAAGGCTTTTTTTTTTTTTATTGAGTTATTGATAGGGTACAATCTTGTGAACTTTCAATTGTACATTAACGTTTGTCAGTCATGTTGTAGGTGCACCACTTCACCCTTTGTGCCCACCCCCCACCCCACCTTTCCCCTGGTATCCACTAAACTGTTGTTAGTCCATAATTTTAAATTCCTCATATGAGTGGAGTCATACCAGATTATCTTTCTCTCGCTGGCTTATTTCACTTAGCATAATTCTCTCAAGGTCCATCCATGTTATTGCAAATGGAATGATTTTGTTCTGTTTTGCAGCTGAGTAGTATTCCATTGTATATATGTACCACATCTTCTTTATCCATTCGTCTGTTGCTGGACACTTAGGTTGCTTCCACGTCTTGGCTATTGTAAACAGTGCTGCAATAAACATAGGGGTGCATAGGACTTTTGGGATTGCTGACTTCAAGCTCTTTGGATAAATACCCAGTAGTGGGATGACTGGATCATATGGTAGTTGTATTTTTAATTTTTTGAGGAATCTCGATACTGTTTTCCATAGTGGCTGCACGAGTTTGCATTCCCACCAGCAGTGTATGAGGGTTCCTTTTTCTCCACAACCTCTCCAACATTTGTTGCTATTAGTTTTAGATATTTTTGTCATTCTAACGGGTGTAAGGTGATATCTTAGTGTAGTTTTGATTTGCATTTCCCTGATGATCAGCGATGATGAGCATCTTTTCATGTGCCTATTGGCCATCAGTATATCTTCTTTGGAGAAATGTCTGTTCATGTCTCCAGCCCATTTTTTGATTGGGTTGTTTGATGTTTTGTTGTTGAGTTGCGAGAGTTCTTTATATATTAAGGATATTAAGCCTTTGTCAGATATATGACTTGCAAATATTTTTTCCCAGTTAGTGGATTGTTTTTTTGTTTCAATCTTGTTTTCATTTGCCTTGAAGAAGCTCTTTAATCTGATGAAGTCCCATTTGTTTATTCATTCTATTGTTTCCCTTCTCTGAGAAGGCATGGTGTCCGAAAAGATCCTTTTAATACTGATGTCAAAGAGTGTACTGCCTACGTTTTCTTCCAGAAGCCTTATGGTTTCAGGTCTCACCTTTAGGTCTTTAATCCATTTTGAGTTTATTTTGGTGAATGGTGAAAAAGAATGGTCAATTTTCATTCTTTTACATGTGGCTTTCCAGTTTTCCCAGCACCATTTGTTGAAAAGACTTTCTTTTCTCCATTGTATGCCCTCAGCTCCTTTGTCAAAGATAAGCTGTCCATAGATGTATGGTTTTATTTCTGGGCTTTCAATTCTGTTCCATTGATCTATGCACCTGTTTTTGTACCAGTACCATGCTGTTTTGATTACTGTAGCTTTGTAGTATGTTTTGAAGTCAGGGATTGTGATGCCTCCCGTTTTGTTCTTTTTTCTCAGGATTGCTTTAGAAATTCGGGGTCTTTTGTTGCCCCATATGAATTTTAGGATTCTTTGTTCTAGTTCTGTAAAGAATGTCATTGGGATTCTGATGGGGATGGCGTTGAATCTGTAGATTGCTTTAGGTAGAACGAACATTTTAACTATGTTTATTCTTCCAATCCATGTACATGGAATGTCTTTCCATCTCCTTATGTCGTCATCCACTTCTCTCAGAAAGGCCTTGTAATTTTCATTATATAGGTCCTTCACTTCCTTAGTTAAATTTACCCCAAGGTATTTTATTCTTTTTGTTGAGATTGTGAATGGTATTGTATTCTTGAGTTCTTTTTCTGTTGGTTCATTACTGGAGTATAGAAATGCTACTGATTTACGCAAATTGATTTTATACCCTGCAACTTTGCTGTAGTTGTTGATTACTTCTGAGAGTTTTCCAATGGATTCTTTGGGGTTTTCTATATATAAGATCATGTCGTCTGCAAACAGCAAGAGTTTCACTTCTTCCCTCCCTATTTGGATTCCTTTTATTCCTTTTTCTTGCCTGATTGCTCTGGCCAGGACCTCCAGTACTATGTTAAATAAGAGTGGTGATAGAGGGCATCCTTGTCTCGTTCCTGTTTTCAGGGGGATGGCGTTCAGTTTTTGCCCATTGAGTATGATGTTGGCTATGGGTTTGTCATATATGGCCTTTATTATGTTGAGGTAGTTTCCTTCTATGCCCATTTTGTTCAGAGTTTTTATCATAAATGGCTGTTGGATCTTGTCAAATGCCTTCTCTGCAGCTATTGAGATGATCATGTGGTTTTTATTCCTCAGTTTGTTGATGTGGTGTTTCACGTTGATTGATTTGCGGATGTTCAACCATCCCTGTGTCCCTGGTATGAATCCCACCTGATCCTGATGTATGATTCTTTTGATGAATTGCTGAATTCTGGTTGCCAGAATTTTGTTTAGAATTTTTGCATCTATGTTCATCAGTGATATTGGCCTGTAGTTCTCTTTTTTCATGGTATCCTTGTCAGGTTTTGGTATCAGCGTGATGTTGGCCTCATAGAATGTGTTAGGAAGTGTTCCATCTTCCCTAATTTTTTGGAATAGCTTGAAAAGTATAGGTATTAAATCCTCTTTGAAAGTTGGTAGAATTCCCCAGGAAAGCCATCTAGTCCTGGGGTTTTATTCTTTGGGATGTTTTTGACTGCTGTTTCAATCTCTTTCCTTGTGATTGGTCTGTTCAAATTGTCTGCCTCTTCTTGAGTGAGCTTTGGGAGATTGTAGGAGTGCAAGAATTTATCCATGTCCTCTAGGTTATCCATTCTGTTGGCATATAGTTTTTTGTAGTATTCTCTTAAAATCTGTTGTATTTCTGCAGAGTCTGTTGTTATTTCTCCTCGCTCATTTCTGATTTTGTTTATTTGAGCTTTCTCCCTTTTTTTCTTTGTAAGTCTGTCTAGTGGTTTGTCAATTTTATTTATCTTCTCAAAAAACCAGCTCTTTGTCTCATTGATCCTTTCTACTGCCTTTTTCGTTTCAATAGTATTTATTTCTGCTCTGATTTTTATTATTTCTCTCCTTCTGCTGACTTTGGGCTTCATTTGTTCTTTTTTCTCTAGTTCAGTTAGGTGTGCTTTAAGGTTGCTTATTTGGGATTTTTCTTGTTTGTTAAGATGTGCCTGTATTGCGATGAATTTTCCTCTTAATACAGCTTTTGCTGTATCCCATATGAGTTTGTATGGCATGCTATCATTTTCATTTGTTTCCAGGTATTTTTTGATTTTTTCTTTAATTTCTTCAGTGATCCATTGCTTGTTCAGTAGTGTGTTGTTTAGTCTCCACATCTTTGTGCCTTTCTCAGCTTTTTTCTTGTAATTAATTTCTAGCCTTATAGCACTATGATCGGAGAAGATGCTTGTTATTATTTCAATTTTTTTAAATTTGTAGAGGCTTGCCTTGTTTCCCAACATATGGTCTATCCTTGAGAATGTTCCATGTGCACTTGAGAAGAATGTATATTCAGCTCTTTCATGGTGGAGTGATCTATATATGTCTATTAAGTCCAATTGTTTTAGTTTTTCATTTAGCTCCACTATTTCCTTGTTGATTTTCTGTCTGGATGATCTGTCCATTGATGTGAGCGGGGTGTTGAGGTCCCCTACTATTATTGTGTTGTTTTTGACATCTTCCTTTAGATCTGTTAATAGTTGCTTTATGAATCTTGGTGCTCCTGTGTTGGGTTCATAGATATTTATAAGCGTTATTTCTTCTTGATGAAGTGTCCCTTTGATCATTATATATTGTCCCTCTGTGTCTCTCTTTACCTGCCTTATTTTGAAGTCCACTTGGTCTGATATGAGAATTGCAACAGCCGCCTTTTTTTCCATGCTATTTGCTTGAAGTATTGTCCTCCACCCCTTCATCCTGAGTCTGTGTTTGTCCTTGGGGCTGAGGTGTGTTTCCTGGAGGCAACAAATTGTTGGATCGTGTTCTTTAATCCATTTTGCCACTCTGTGTCTTTTTATTGGAGAGTTCAATCCATTTACCTTGAGAGTGATTATTGATGCATGTGGACTTAATGCTGTCCGTCTTTCGCTCGTTATCTTGTTTTCCTGCGTTTCTTTTCCTGTGTGCTTTAGACTACCCATTTAATACTGCAATTTCTTGTGCTGGGTTTCTTAGATTTTTCCTTATTTATGATTTGTCGCTCTGTTCTGTACTTTATTTTAGTGTCTACCTTGAAGTTTGTATTTAGAATCTCGTGTATAATATAGTCTATTCTCTGGTGGTCTCTTACCTACTTGACCAATACTGATTTAGACCCTTTGCTCTTCCCCTCCTAAATAATTATTTTCATTTTTTATTCCAACTTGTCTTATTCATTTGTAGTTAGAGTGCTAAGATTGCCCTTGTTTTGGTAGTTTCCTTATTTTTACCCTAATGCTATAATTGAATATTTGCTATCCTGTTCTGGATCTATCCATCAGTCTCCCTAGTCTGTGGATTGTGTCCCCTTTCTCCCTTTTTTCCTTTTTCAAGTGTGAGAGCCTTCTTGAGGATTTCTTGTAATGGAGGGCTTTTAGTTACAAATTCCCTTAACTTTTGTTTGTCTGGAAAAGATTTAATTTCTCCCTCATATCTGAAGGAAATTGTTGCCGGATAGAGTATTCTTGGCTGAAGGCTTTTATCCTTTAAAGCTTTGAATATATCACTCCATTCTCTCCTAGCTTGTAGGGTTTCTGTAGAGAAATCCGCTGACAGTCTGATAGGGGCTCCTTTATAGGTTATTCTCTTTTTTTCCTTACTTCCCTGAGTATTCTCTCCTTATCATTCCTATTTGCCAACTTTACTACTATGTGCCTTGGGGTAGCTCTTTTTACATTGACAAATGTAGGAGATCTTAAACCCTCCTCTACACACATTTCTCCGTTGATCCCTAGATTTGGGAAGTTCTCTTCAATAATTTCGTTAAGCACACTTTCTACTCCATTTTCTTTTTCCATATTCTCGGAAATTCCTATGATCCTTATGTTCTTACTCCTCATTGAATCCATTATCTCTCGGAGATTTTCCTCATTTTTTTTAATTCTTAGTTCTCTTCCTCTGTCTGGCGCCATTCAGCCTGTCTGTCCTCGATTATGCTAATTTTCTCCTCTATGTTGTCTACACGGGCATTCAGGGAATCCGTATTCTGTTTTATCTGGTCCATTGTGTTTTTCATCTCAAGTAATTCTGTTTGATTCTTCTGTATGATTTCAATCTCTTTTGTGAAGTAACTCCAGAACTTGGCTGGTTTCTCTATCTTTCTCTCTACCTCAGTCAGTTTTTTGATTATAGCTGCTCTGAATTCATTATCACTTAGTTTACCTAATTCCAAGTCCTCAGGACTTAATTCTGTGTTTTTATTGTTTTCCTTCTGGTCTGGAGCTTTTATAAATTGCTGGATGGTAGAGGAGCGGTTTTTTCTCATGGTGGTAGAATTTAGTTGCAGTTACAGCTTGTTGCCACTAGATGGGGGTTGAGAGCGGCGTGTTATGAGCTCTCCGCCTTGGGGCAAGATGGCTGCGCCCACTGGCTTTGCTTTGGGGGAGGGGCTGTTACTCACACGTGCTGGTCTGGGTTCACATCAGTTCTGTTCTCTGGTC